>NC_081426.1:51668545-51703456 GCF_949786415.1 Peromyscus eremicus | reverse complement strand
CATTCGGATATGAGGACACAGAGGCTTCCAGTCTGAGGAAACAAGACCAGCTGAGAAGTTGGCCAGGTGAGGTTAGCTGTGGCTTGTTCTGTCTCTCTGATCTTCCAGCATTTCACCCCAATAACTGGCCTCAGGTTTGATTTAATTAATAAGACCTTGTAAGATTCCTGCTACAGACTATTATATCAAATTATATTTCAAATGGCTAGATTTTGTGGTACATTAATTATAATTCAATGAACTAAACCATATCAGTTATATCTGAATAAATTTTTGCAAAACTTCTTAAAAATAGCAGTACTTTGTCTGAAACAAAAATCTATAGTTCCAAGGTCTTTGGGATTCATAGGGTAGACCACCTTCATTTGGAGCAAGATAAATAGACAGAGCTAACCAATGGTTGTTTTGTCAGAAACAGTTCATCCATGGAGTGCTCATAGTTATTTGTGTATGCATCCAAATGTCCATCAGCTATGAGCACTTGACATAATTTTCCACACTTACTTAATCCAAGTTTGTAGATAGAAATAAATAATAAAATTAACGTGGCATTTAATAGGAGCAAGGAACAAAGATAATAACAAAGTAATCAGTGTGACAGTATTAGATCTAGGAAACATAACAGGTTTTTGCTAAACCTTAGCTAAATTAATCAAAAAAGAGAGAAAGATTGAATTTATAAAGTTAAAGGTAAAAATGGAGATATTTTATCAATATGGATGAAAGTTGAAGGATCATTTAGAAATACTTTGAAAATTGAAAATCTAGAAGGAGGAGACACATTTGCAGTCTGTGTGTCCTATAGAAGTTGAACAAGGGGATTCAAACTACTGAAACAGGTCTGTAAGCAGCTACGGAAGGGAATCAGAAGTAAAGTGTCTCCCAGTTAAAAAGATCCTAAGAATGAATGGGTTCCTTGCTGAATAGCACTAGATCTTAAAGAAGAATGAGCAATAATTGTACTCAATGGTTCTGTGAAACAGAAAGTGTAGCATTCTCATGTTAGGCATTTCTTACTCTGAAACCAAAACCAATAAGAATACACACACACACACACACACACACACACACACACACACACTCCACATGCACACATACACAAACATGCACATGCACACACACACATGCACACACAAATTATAGGTAAATCTCCTCAGAAATTCAATAAAAGAAAGCTAATTAAAGTACTTGTGAAGAGAGTATGCATTAAAGAATAATACACTATGAGAATGTTGGTCTCATTCCAGGGATACACAGATGATTCCCCTGAAAAATCAATAAATGTGATATGTGATGTAAATGGAATTAAGGACACAAATCAAGTGATCCTTTTAGTAATATAGAAAGGGACTATGGCCAACCTCATTTCCCCTTATAATAAATGTCCTCATAGAAACTGAAATTCAAAGTAACATCCCTCAACATATAATCAAAGGTTTAAAAGACAAACTATAGACAATGTTACAATAAGCAGGAGAAAACTGAAAGAACTACTTCTAAAATAAGAAGTCACACAAATATGTTCACTGTGCCCACTAGTTTAATATAGGTCTTGAGGGTTAATCAGCAAGTTAACAAAAGAAAGAAAGAGAAGGGCTAAAAATTTAAAAAAGGAAGAAGTCACTCTCCATATTTGTAGGCCTGCCTATGGGACCATAAAGACTAACATGGGAAACTTTCAATTTGAAAACATTTGGTCAAAGAACTAAGATAATAAATTAAGAATGCTAAAAGTTAAATTAAATGAGATAAAAAATCAATTTTTCTGTATTTTCTGTATTCCCATTTAGTATGTTGAGAAAGAAATGATGAAAAAAATCTCATTCATAATTTTCTGAAAAAAAGCAAATCACTAAAAATAAAATGAGAATCAAGTCTAATCAAGAAGACAAAGGATCTCTACAATTATCAAAGAATTAATACCAATATTAAAAACTAATTTTTAAAATCTTTACATAAAAATATAAAGGTGTTAGTGGTTCTAATATATTTTTAATTGTTATTTTGAATTTCTTGTTGTTGATGCTGTTTTGGTATGTTTTCTCTACGTTGAGCAAGCCATCCCCAAACCTGTGATTCTCCTGCTTTAACAGTGGCAGCATTGGAATTAGACTCAGACAAACTATCACAGCCAATAATAGTTACTGAAAACTTATGTACATAGCGTTCCCACTTTGAATATAATTCTAATCATGCCATTGCTAGAGAAATCTGTTTTATCTAGTTATTCCGTGAATTCAATGAGAATGGTTAGTAAAATTATAAAAATAAAAATATATAATACAGCCCAGGAGCTAATATTATCATAATATTGGAGGATTTTTTTCTAATGTTATCAGTGATCTCACAGCATAAATGACCTCTAAAGATACTTGTAAATTAAATTAAAATGTGACACTGAAGTGATTAACCCACTTATTTCCATTTATTTCTTAATAAAGAAATCCTCTTTCTTTGTTTTCTTTATTGAGGATTGTGGGGGTACTTATTCTTTTTGACCAAAGGAAAAATACTATTACTATTAAATTGAATGATATTTTGAGTAGGTCACTCAAATTCCACTTGTTTTTTTCAGCCACTGTGCACTGCTGAGTGATGAGCATTAGGACATAAAGTAAACAGTGAATTTGGATGCTGTAATTTCACAGCCTCTGAATCCAAGCAGATCAAGCCTTTCTTCCATTGTATTCAAAAATACAAATGTATCAATCACTTGCCTGAAACATTGTTTCCCATCCTCAATATTTGTCTTAAAACTTGATATTAGAGCATACAAATCAGTTATAATATCATTTTATTCTATTTTCTAAGTCAAGTTACTCTCCAGTAAATGAAAAGTTCAAAGAGCTGATTTTTAGGCATTTTATATGTTTGAGTGTA
The DNA here is from genome assembly GCF_949786415.1 of Peromyscus eremicus. Taxonomy (NCBI): domain Eukaryota; kingdom Metazoa; phylum Chordata; class Mammalia; order Rodentia; family Cricetidae; genus Peromyscus; species Peromyscus eremicus. The sequence goes on along the minus strand of NC_081426.1, from coordinate 51,700,576 downwards.
TGTAATTTAGAGCTGTCTACACTGTGCTTAGGAAAAAGTTACAGCAAACATAGCCAATGTCAAGTGCAACCTGAACTGATGAGTTCATGTAATACAAACATAAGGTTTTTGTGAATAGTTTCATTGCTTTATATTACATTTCATTTACATTTGCTAAAGTCATAAAAGGCTGCTGATATGGGGAAATACTTGTGTTTTTCTATGGTAAACAAGAATAGGAAAGAACTGATGCACAAACTCTGAATGATGACGTGAAATGCAGAGAACATTCAATGAAGGAGAACAGACACAAATGGGAATTAACAGACAAGATCATATCTAATTGACTCTCTAGTTTAAGACTTTAGGCTACTGAACTGTTAGACTTGGCTACGTCTAGCCTATTTCCAGTGCTTCCTTCATTTCTGTTTGTCACTTTCAAAACAAACAAACAAACAAAACCAAAACTGTCACATATGACAAAGAGTAGGCTATCTGGAATTTAAGGCTAAAAATGTAAGACAATCTTAATTTTATGGCAATACCATATCTGTAGTTGTAGCAAAAGAGAGGCAAAGTCAATGTATGACAATATTACCTATTGAACTAAATTAATGTTTCTGTGCAGCAGGAGGAAAACTAAAGCCAGTTTAACAGTTCTATGAGTTGAGCCTTAATAAAAATGTTTATTGATTTGCTGCAGAAGCATTTTTGGATGTTGGAATGGAGAGGTTAGTGGGGGACTGGGAGGAGTGAAGGGAGGGGAGGCTGCAGTCAGGATGTGTTGTGTGAGAGAAGAATAAAAAAACCCTGAGGATTAAAGGATGCAAGGAAAAGATAAAAGAAGTCTGTCTATGTAAATATACTTGATTTTTAACATGAACAATAGATTTAGACTGGTGACATTTTTCTCCAAAGCATTAGATCTGGATATGAAAGCCATGAAATTTCTTCCTTTCTTGTACACAGAAAATCAATATTGTTCATAAATTTCAAAGAATCCGTAGTTCTTTAGGAGGTGGTTTATACTGGCACAGATGGCCTTAAAGTACAGAACCGTTGTGAGGAAGCCAGGCATTCTGCTGCAGAGATATTGTGCACTGTGTTCCTTCTTCCACAGAAGCTAGAAATCCATCTCCTTCACATAGAAACACTATTCCAAGTTCTAAATGTTTATGACAAAGATAAACTAATATCTTCATGAGCAAAAATTCAAAACAAAACAACAAACAAACAAGCACAAAGCCCATTTTCTGGTTTTTTTTTTTTTTTTTGTAAATTGTCTTTAGTGCGAATTGGTGTGAAGTCTTCTTAAAGGAAACTACGTTAATAAGCTAAGAATGACCATTGGAATCATCCAACTGACCATTGGAAGTGGGAGGTAAAGATAGGTGGATTCTTGGAGTTTATAGGATAGACAAGCGGCCCTACTAATGAACTTTTGGTTCAGTGAGAGACACTATCTCAAAGAGTAATGTAGATGTCAGGATGTATATATCAATCAATGAATATTTATACATACATATTCATATATATATGAATATGTACACATGTAGAATAAAGCATATGTATATTCTCAGCAATTTAAAAAAGCAGGTCATGAATTTTACAAATATCAAGGAATATGCATGGGAAGGGTTTGAGGGAGGAAATGAAAGTGAGAAGATGTGATCATACTATAATTTCGAAAAATATTTTAAAACAATAAAGAATAAGACAGAGTGTGATTGAGGAAACGTGCTGTCATTTTCTCAGCTCCACTTGTCTACACATGTGGATATGGACCTGAATGATCTTGTGCACACACATGCATGCATAACTACATGCATACAGATGCAAATCCACATGAACACACAATCACAGACACACAACATACACACACACATAATACACACACAGACACACACTCTCAAAAAATAAATACATGGAGAAAGCAGCCCCTCCCCTTGAAGAGTTTTTACCTGAAAGAATCAATTTTCACTTTCAGTCATATGATGTGCAAGGTCATGGGGATGACTTTTAGATTTAGAGATGATTAGAGGGTAGAAAGTCTTAATTTACTTGTTTGGGTCCAATAGAATGGCCAATATGAGGTGGCTACTCACAGAATTTATTAAGTATGCCTACCACATTTATTCATTTCCCATGTTGTTAGAAATGAAGCATTAACCTTGCCAGTGAGAAGCATAAAATTGACATGTTTAAGAAACAGGTAAATAAACTGTGACTTGAAGTCTTAGTATTGCACACTTAAATAAGCCTAATAATGGCCAAGAATAGTTGACTCATGTTTGGATAATTAGTTACTAGAATGAAATATCCTCAACTTTAAGGGGGAAAATTCTTGTTGTAAATCTGTTTGTGTGTAAAAATCATGTTTTGCAAACCATCTATTAACATAAAGGGAGAAAAATCATGGAGTGTTCTCCTCTCATTTTTAATAGTTACTTGAAAATTTCAGGTAATATATATTTTACTGTTTTCACTCCTTCTGTGCTCCAACCAGATGTACCCTACTCTCTACCCACTCAACTTCTGTTTTTTTTTTGTTGTTGTTATTTTGTTTTGATTTCAATAACCATCAAGTACAGTTTATGCAGTCCATAAACTGGCTATGGTAGCCTCTCCCTAGAGGATGAGCAATCTAGAAAGGCCTGTGCTTTTAAAGAAAAGTAACTATATCTGTCCCAGCAGCTCTCACCTGTCAATAGTTTCTTAGTCAGGGGCGGGCTCTCCTGTACAAGTTAGGATTTTTGTCTAGCTTGAGTTCATGCAGGTCCTGTGCCCACGGCCTCACTGATGGCAACTCATCTGTGCAACTGCTCTGCTACATCAGGAAAGTAATATTTTTTTGTTACTGTTCACAGCCTCTGTTTAATTCCAGGCTTCCTACCCCATTGTCCTCTTGAAATTTCTCAAATTGGGAGTCCGTTTCTTAATTTTTCCTTTTTAAACACTAACTGGCGAGTTCTAGATCACACAAAGAACCATTTGATGTAACCGTCTGGCACATAGTTGTAGTCAAAATAAATCTGAGCACAGCCACACAAGACTGACATTTAGATGTGATTTTAATGAGTTTTATTCAATTTTTCTTTGAACATCTAAGATTAAGAGTTTGAGAAATGTAATGGACCACCTCACTTTGTTACAGGTAGAGTTCAATAACGGAATCACAGTAGAGGATTATGGCTTATTGGTCGGGGTGGGGGGCTGATGACTTCAAAGCAAATTTGTTCTCATTAAACATCTATGCACTTGATCTAATATGACTATTAAAACTCAACTTGAATTTAGGAATCATTGTTAATGCTTTTATTGGGAGAGTCCCAGCTGTTCTAAATAGGCTTATTAGCAGTGTGTCCCAACAGATCATATCAGGTGAAATGTTTGATGGCTTGTTTCTTTAATAAATTGTAAATCAATGGCTTAGAAAAGCAGACTACAGTGAGCTATGGTGCTGACATGGGACTTCCTTGTCTAATAAAAGTTTAACTTTCATATTTTCAATAAAACAAATTTGGGTTGTTTCTTTCTTTTCAATAAAATACGCAAAAATAAATACAATCTCAAAAGAGAAAGGAGACCTTTCAAGTGACACCCTAGAAATGCAAGGCCCAATTAGAGGCCACTGATTATTTCCTGATTATATGCTCAGGAAATTAGAAATTCTACTAAAATTTTTAGATATACACAGCCTTACAAAATTGAGGTATGAACACAGAAGACATGATCACAGCAACACAGTGATTATAGTAATCAGCTATAAAAGTGTCATTGACAAATACATGCTAGATAGAACTGCTTCATTGCTAAATTTTACCAAACTATTAAAGAATTATCATCAATTTCCCTCAAAAAAATCACAGAAATTGAGAAGAAAGGCAATTTTGTAAGGACATTAGATGGGATCAGCTTTACTCTCATATAACAAATAAAGCAGAAATCATACATCAATAACCGGGATTATAGATGAAAGTCTTATCCAAGCATGCCAAGATGATTGAAAATATGCAAATCAATAAGTACAATGTATCATACCAACAGAATAAAGGACAAAAGTCATGTCACTGTCTCAAGTTTCAGGAAACACAGTCAGTAAAATTGATGACATCTTTGTGATAAAAACTCTGAAAACTCAAGATAATTCAGGCTTCGTATGACAAACCAATATTAAAACTCATGAAATTTGGAAAAGCTGAAAGCATTTCCCATATGATCTGGAAAGGGAAAATGGTGTCTACTTCTCTCATTCTTTTCCCAACTATTCCTGGAAGTTTTAGCCAGACCAGTTATGCAAGAGAAAACAATAAGCTGCACACAAGTGAGAAAGAAAGAAGATATCATTTGTAGATGACGTGATTTTACATATAGAAAAGACTCTACCAAAGGATTACTATTATTAATAAATAAATTTAATAAAAATAACATTATAGAAAATTGACAAATACCCAAGTACCAATAATAAACTTTCTGAGAAACAAATCACAAATCAATCTAGTTTATATTAGCTAAAAAATCATAGAACATCTAGAAAACTGTCTGCCAAAGTACACATGCAACTATGGCAGTCTTAAGGTTATCATGACGTGCTGGCCATTGTTGTGATTCACAGGCATCGTAGCTGAGTAGAACTATTTTTGGCCTCATTGTTGGAAATCTGCATGGATCCTTTAGGTACTATGGTGATATTTTATTTTGTACTAAAATGTTGTTTGTATGTTAATAAATAAAGTTGCCCACGGGGTCAGAGCTATTAGCAAGCCATAGGAAAGCAGGCCAGTGGTGGTGTACGCTTGTAATCCCAGCACTTGATAGGCAGAGCTAGGTAGATCTCTGTGTGTTCAGGGATATAGCCAGCATTGGAGATACATGCCTTTAATCTCAATACCAACCATAGAAGACCTGGAGGTCTGTACAGAAAGGCAGTGACGAGGTGGTCACGTGGTTGGGTTTACAACCAATGAGAAGACAGAACAGAAATTCTATATAAAGACTTTAACACAGGAAGTAGCTCTCTTTTGGAGAAGTAGGGCCACCGCAGGAGGAAGGGTAAGGTTTTTGCTCTTGACTCTGACCTCTTGGCTTTCTTCTTTGCATTGGTTCTGTGTTTCTTATTTAATAAGACAGTTGGTTACATCTACAGGGCACCAGGAAACATAGTCCTCAGGGAGGGAACATTAAAGTCAGTTTCAGCACAGGAGCCTCTGGATCTATTTCTGAAGCATGTGGGATCTTCAGCCATAGGGACTTACTTCCCACCTCTGGGACAGCAGTGCAACCGAGGGAAGAAATGGTTTTCACCAGGGAAGAACACACCAATTGTTATCCAATCTCAAATGGTCAGCCCTGAAAACATATATGCACAAGTACCATTATATAAACAGACTAGGTAAGATATAGACATATGTAATAACAATTAATGAAAAAAAAGGCCATGAATTTGAAAGAGAACAGGAAGATCTATATGGAAGGGTTTGGAAAGAATAAAAACAGAAAGGAGAAATTATGTATTATATTATAATCTCAAAATAACCCTTATTCTCACCTTCTCTGACCATTGAAGAAATACAAACTAGAGATATGTTGAGATCTAAGCTCACATAGAAAGAACAGCTGTTATCAAAAAGCCAAAAAAAAAAAAGTGACAGACCGAAGTATATGCCTTTTAACCCCTGCACTGGGAAGCCTGATACAAGAGTATCATATTAAGGTTCATGCCAGTCTGGACTATATTCTGAGTTCCAACCCAGCCTCAGACACTGTGGTGGTATGAAAGAAAATGGCCCCCAAAGGGAGTGACACTATTAGGTGGTGTGCCCTTGTTGGAGTAGGGGTGGTCTTGTTGGAGGAAGTATGTCACTGTGAAGGTGAACTTTGAGGGCCCATGTACGCTTAAAACATGCTAGTGTTTAAGGCCAGTTTTTGTTTCCTGTGAGTAGAGATGTAAGAATTCTCAGTTTGTTCTGTCTGTATGCTGCCTTGCTTCCTGCCGTGACGGTAATGGACTGAACCTCTGAAAATGTAAGTGAGCCACCCCAATTAAAGAGTTGCTGTGGTTATGGAGCCTCTACACAGCAATAGAAACCATAACAAAGCAGGCACATACTTCTGTTATGTTTGGTTGTGATTATTACAAATATTTCTCTTTTTAAGCTTTTGGAATAACTTATACTTAGTTTTTAAACTGAATTTGTTCTATCATGTATTATGAACTGACATGTCTAGGATTTTACTTCACAGTGAGAACTAATGCTTATGTGACTAGTAGCTTGGTTATGCTTCACAGTTGCTTTTGTCTCTAAGCGGTGGAGATTCCTGGTCTATTACATGCCCTGATTTTATCTTCCCATTGACTTTGTGAATTCCTAAGTACCATTCTTCAGATAGATTTTATGCCCTTTATCCTATTTGAGTACAAACTTTCCCAGGTGGTTAATGCTGGGGAGTTCTCATAGACAGAGAGGTTAAATCAAAAACTCTACACCACAGTTTCAAGTGCTTCTGAACATCAGAGAAAGTTCACATACAACACAAAATAAAAAATTGAGAGGAAGTTTAATACAACTGGCTACTATCTATTCTTTCTCCTTTTTTAAAATTAAAAATAGATTCTTCTCTCATACAATACATCCTGACCATAGTGTTCCTTTGATCCACTCCTCCCAACTTCCTACTGTCTCCCCATGCCCCCAGATCCATTCTCCCTTCATTTCCCTTCAGAAAAGAGCAGGCTTCCAAGAGACAACAACCAAACACGACAACACAGGATATGAAAAGAAAAGGAATATCCCTCATATTGAGGCTGCATAAAGCATCCGTATAGGAGGAAAAGAGCCTCAGGAACAAGAAATAGATTCAGAGGTACACTCGCTAGCAGTTAGGATTCCTACACCAGTCTAAGAGCCATAACATATATGCAGAGGACCTAGTGTAGACTCAAGCTGGTCCCACTCTTGCTATTTCAGTCTCTACGAGCCTGTGTGAGCCTTGCTGTATTCTCCTGGAGTCCTCCATCCTCTCTGACACCTACAATCTTTCCTCCTCCCTTTCAACAGTGTTTCTGGATCTCTGAGCAGAGGGACCCAATGGAGACCTCTAATTTCGACTCTTTCTCAGCATAATATCTGGCTGTGGGTCTCTGCATCACTCCCATCTGCTGCCAGAGGATGCCTCTCTGATTATGAGTGGACAAGGCACCAATCTATGAGTATAATAAAATATTATTCGGATTCAGTTCATTGATATTTTTATTTTTTGCTAGTCAGGTTTGGTTCTACCCAAAGTCTCTGGGCTTTAGTCTCTGGTTTCTGCTCAATCCAGGGAATATAGGGCATGGACTTCCTCTTGATGATGTGGGCCTAAGGTTAAACTGAACTTTGACCACACCCACAAGTTCTGCACCACCATTGCTCCAGCATATCTTGAAGGCAGTATAGATTGTAGCTTCAGGGTTTTGTTGCAAGGTTGATACTCATGTTTCCCTTTCTATAGCCTGCAGAGTACCTTGCCACATCACAGAGACTAGAATGAAGGGGAGATGGCTCTGTGTTTTCAAAAATGAAGTTGTAAAGTGGTTTAGGTTTATTGGTCAGGCTTATAGATAAAATATGAGAGATGATTAGATAATAAGTCATAAATGTTTTAGCCCTGCATGGTTATTAGCTTTTCTAAAACTGAGAAAGATTTTAGAACAAGGACTATTGTCTGTATAGAGGCTTTTTAAAAAACAGAACTCTGGCTTTTCCATTTCTATCAGGATTCAAGAATTTTAGTTAGCAAGAAATATAAATTTGATCCTAAGTTATGTGGGTGAAGCAGAGACTCCTCATCTTTACATTCTCCCTTAGATTTCCCTGTCATTCTGGATTTCCTTAGACACTGAATAATTCTAGTGAAGTTTGGTGGAAGGGGAGCATTCTATAACTGTTACTAGACAGCATCTACAGATGTCTTATGGTGATATTTTATTTGTATTAAAATGTTATTTGTATGTTAATAAATAAAGTTGCCCAGGGGTCAGAGCTATTAGCAAGCCATAGGAAAGCTGGGCGGTGATAGCGTATGCTTGTAATCCCAGCACTTGGTAGGCAGAGCTAGATAAGTCTCTGTGTGTTCAGGGATACAGCCAGCATTGGAGACACATGCCTTTAACCTCAATACCAACCATAGAAGACCTGGAGGTCTGTACAGACAGGCAGTGACGAGGCGGTCATGTGGTTGAGTTTACAATCAATGAGAAGGCAGAACAGAAAGTCTATATAAAGACTTTAACACAGGAAGTAGCTCTCTTTAGGAGAGGTAGGACCATCACAGGAGGAAGGGTAAGGTTTTTGCTCTTGACTCTGACCTCTTGGCTTTCTTCTTTGCATTGGTTCTGTGTTTCTTCTTTGGTGGGATGGTTGGTTACAGTGTCTTTTCAATAGTATAGTTAGTTGTTCCCTAGTGTCTTCCTCCTCCTCTGTGTGTGTTGTCAGTCCATTTCTAGAAACTGACCCCTATTGTCTACACTAGTTTTTATTGTTGTGTTTGTTTCTGGTTTTCTTTTATTTGACAAAGGAAGTTGGTGGCAAGTGTAATGAGAGGCATTCTCTTTCCCTAAGTAAATACACCTGCTACAAATTCCTTTCCTTTGAGAGTGAACATGTGACATTGGAAAAAGCTTTGGGTATACAGTTGCTCTTGAACAACACATGTCTGAACTGGGAAGATCCACCTATAGGCAGAATGATTTCTCGCCCCCACGTCCCATTTATAACAATTTGAGAAAAACCTCACAAACTGTATAGCCTTGGGACTTTCAAAATATAAGAAAAAGACATTCCATTGGTACATGAGTTGTAAATGGGTAATCATCTACTTTATCTCTTACAAGTGAAAAATGAGTATTCAAGAGAAATGTAAACAGATACAAGAACACTGTAATAATTTGATAGCCACCTTCTGTTGCTATACCAGGGAATCTAAAGTCATATTCACCTGTGTGGAAGGTTGTCACTCATAACTCTCACATTGGTCAAGGCTCAATGCTATTTCATAAAAGTTATGTTTTCTCTACTAGAGCCATGAGGCACTTTTTCTAGGATTTATCCTGAAAATCTGGTGTGGTTTCTGGAGGTAAAAGCAATGAAAATTATACTGTAGCCTTTCCAACTTCTTACACATTGACCCACACACTAGGTCCTAAAATGGGGGTCACAAGCCCACGTAGAGATTCATAATGACACATGGACACCACAAAAACTTTGGCACAGGGAAAAGTTTTCTTAATAAACAGTGACTAAAATTTAATTTGAAATCAAGCAAACAAATAATTCATGGTGTTTCTGGTAAAGTTTATCCATGTTGAATGGTGCAGATTCACTGCTGCCTTGGAAATAAAGACACAGTATGCATGCTTTGCATGCCACTCACCTTCCTGCTACACAAACACAATGAGTGTTGTCTAAAATACCTCAGCTTGGATTGATGACTTTTGTATGTAAAGAGTAATGATACTTTCATGGCATACACAATTTTCTTTTTTGCTTTCATGGAAATACTATAGTTTAATTATATAAAACTCATACTCAATATTTTCCTGCAACCACTTTCTACCATATGGGTATGAAAGTGGCAGGTCTTTGGATCATATTATTTTAGAATCTCTAGTTTTAAAGGTTGATGTTTGAGTTGCTGACTTGAGATTCATATAAAATTATTAAATGAATTTTTGCTTGAGATTAGGACAGACTGACAATTTCTAAATTGACAATAAACATACCTTCTCCTTTGTACTATATATTATGAGATGCAGTGTTTCAATAATGATGATTGTAAAATCAAATATCAAACAATTCTAAAGCAATATTCAAGCAAATTTGTGTACTGCATTATCAAATAGTAAACCATGATTTCTATATGTAAAAATAAACAAGTATTTCTATCTCAATAATATACAAATCTGATTTCTTCTTTAATACATTATAAAAATTATATATCAAAAAATTTCCTTAGAAGAAATTCATTCATAATTGCCAATAAACATTTAAATTTAAAATTTTATGCCTATTTATGTAATAAACCAGGATAATGTTTAAGTTTCGTGGACAATAAAAGGCTGCAAAAAGATGAAAAAGGTTTAGAAGTACTCAGCTAGTCCGCTCTCCACCTGAAGCATTTATAGAGGCTATCATTTAAGTGCTTTTAGCTATTTAACTCTCCAAGAGGTTTGGCTGCAGGTGACCTACCAGCATAACTTTCCATGGGTGTCTCTTTCTCCTCAGATTTCCCCTTAACTTTAGTTCTCTGTGGCGTAGAAAAGTCACTTGCTATGTGCTTTTCAGTTATTTATTATTATTTATTAATGTTAAGAAATGGTTCACAAGCTCATTTCCAGTAGAGGGTTAACATGACAATTCAATTACATTTTGCATATAAAAAATCTTACTAAATTTATGGTGAGTTATGCCCATCAGATTTTTTTGTAAGAACAGAAATGCACGATGAAGTTATTTCTGGAGCAGGTTAAAATACACCATGTAAGACCATAAATTTAATAAAAGTTTATTCTATGAAGAAATAAGGTAGAGGTTTTGTTTCTGGAATCGCAGAAAATTATTTAATACTTACTCTTTTTAAAGAGAGCACTTTGCCTTTAATTAAATTTCTATCCACTTAGTTTGACTCAGTTTGAAACCATGAATATATATTTATTTACATAACATCACCCCATAGAAGTCTCTATTCCAAGAGGATATTGAGTCTGATAATTTCTGGTATAATTAGATTGATCCTTAGACTAAGGAAAGGACAATTTAATTTTAGCTCTTAGGATTTTAGATGATTTATTCAGGGGTCAAATGTGAATGTTCTTTTGAGAAGCAATGAATTCACTCAGTACACTGCACACGCTATATATATATATATATATATATATATATATATATATATATATATATATAATTTTATAGCTGAGGAGTCCTTGATATTTTTAGAATTAACAATAGTTCTGTTGTATGTGCATATCTACTTTAGAAATTACAAAAATATATGATATTGACACTTAAGCCTTTTGCTCATTCTACGTGTGTGTGTGTGTGTATGTGTGTTACAAACTTCTGACAACCACTCTGTTAAAATTTAAAAGGACTCTTCCTAACATTTTTCTACCATCAGTAAAATAGGTCAGACAGTAAGTGAACTCAAATGAAAATAACTAAGAAAGACTGGCCACAGACTTCTTTTGACTTTCTAAATGCATCCTCCATCCCACTGAATAGAGACTGTCAATAAGAAAGTGAAGAAGCAGGATATTGTGTGGGTTTAAACTGTGTGCACCAATTTAAACCAAAATTGTTAATATAATTCAAGGCCACAAGCTTCTGTAGACGAGTGTTTGAATGAGGAATGTGAACACTGAAATACAAGGTGACAGTGATTCTCAACAGAATAGTTAATGCAGCTGTGTCTGTCTTATATGAGCCCATATTAGTATTTTGAAGGGGACAATCTTCTATACAACATGACACTTGCTTTTCAATGATATAACTTGATATTATACAATGATATTGAATTTCAATTTCTAGTAGTTTGTTTTTTAAAAAGGCAAAATCAATTTTTTTCCTTATGAAATTCCTTATGAGTTATGTTGTCCAGTAAAGTATCATGTATTTTAAATATTGTGTAACTGGGGTAAAATCACCAGTTAATAGTGGAAAGGAGATAAAATTATGAAATAGAGTGCAGGAAATATTTAAGTGAAGTTCCCACAAGAAAACAAATGTAATATAAAATTAGTGTGATTATACCTATGCAAAGAGTTTGGAGAGTTGAACACATACAGGAAACCTCCTTAACACAAGGTTAGGATGGCTCAACTACCCAGTGCAGTATATCTACTTTATATTAATTGTCTAGAAAATTTTATAAATTATACAAATATTTCAAGACCCCTAATTTTCAATGTCATGTCTTTGTTTACCTGAAAGTTCAAAGTGCAGTGTGAAACAGTATGTCATTGTTACTATACAAAGTCACAGTTTTGAAAAAAGATGTTTTCTTGAAATTTTTAAATTGAAAATATATTCCTCTCTCACACAATAAATCACAATGACAGTTTCCCCTCCATCTGCTCCTTCTAGCCTCTCCCACTTCCCCTTTCTTCCAGACCCAGTCCCCCAACTTCTCCTCTTCAGAAAATAGCAGGCCTTCAAGAAATGACAGCTAGTCAGGACAAAACAAGATACAATAGGACAAAGCAAAAGTACTCCAGCAAGGCTGGACATGGCAATCCAATAGGAAGAAAAGAGCTCTTGAAGGCAACATAAGAGTCAGAGATGCACCTGCTCCCACTGTTAGGAGTCTTACAAGAACACCAAGCTAACAGCCAGAATGTATACGCAGAGGACCTGTGCAGACCCCTGCAGGCTCCAAGCTTGTCATTTCCGTCTCTGTGAGCCCATGTGAGCCCTGCTTAGTTGACTCAATGGGGGCAGGTTCTCCTGGTTTTCCCCATCCCCTCTGACTCCTATAAATTTTCCTCTCCCTTTTCCACAGGTTCCTGGATCTCTGAGGAGAGGGACCCAGTGGACACTTCCAATTTAGATTTTCTCTCATCGTGTCTGGCTGTGAGTCTGTGCACCCACTCTCATCTGCTGCCAGAGGAAGCCCCTCTGATTATGAGTGGACAAGGCACCGATTTATGCGTATAATAAAATATCATTAGGAATCTTTTCATTGATTTATTTTTATTTTATTTTATTTTTTTTTGCTGGTCACAATTTTTTCTACCCTATTGGGCTATCCATTCTCTGATTGCTGTCCATCCAGGCAGTATAGGGCATGGGCTTCCTCTTAAGAATGTGAGTCTCAAGTTAAACTAAAAATTATTTGGCCACTCTGACAAGTTTTGCACCACCATTAACCTAGTACATCTACAGGCAGGACAGAATGTAGGTTGAGGGTTTTGTGGCTGGGTTGGTGTCCAGGTTTCTCTCTCCATAGCCTGGAGCAAATCTTCTTTCACCAACTTCATGTCTTCAAAGAAAAAAAATTAAGAAGATATTAGAAAATCCCAAGATATCTATGCTCATAAATTGGTAGGATTAACATATTTAAAATGACCATTCTCTTATTTATTTTGTTCTCCTAGCTGATCACCCTAGCCTCTAGGCTTTAGGCCCAGGTTCATGACCAGTTGTAGGCTAGCAGGCAAGATTCTTGCAGGCAGGCCCAACTACCGCCAACCCCCACTGGACCCTGTAACCTACAAGCCCCAATCCACCCGCCCCCAAATCTACCCATCTAGTAACTGATGGAAGCAGATGCAGAGATCCACAACCATGCACCAAGCTGAGTTCCAGGAGTCCAGTCGTACAGAGGGAAGAGCAAGGTGGAGTCAAGATCATGATGGAGAACTCCACAGAGACAACTGAACCAAGCTCAAAGGAACTCATGAACTTTAGACCAATAACTGTGGAGTGTGCATGGGACTGGATTAGACCCTCTGCATACTGGAGACAGTTGTATAGCTGTGTCTGTTTGAGGGGCCCTTGGCAGTGTGATTAAGATCTATCCCTGGTAAATGAGCAGGCTTTCTGGATCCTATTAACTATGGTCGGGCACCTTGCTCACCCCTGATAAGGGAGGGGTTTAGTCCTGCATCAACTGAATGTGCCAGGCTTAGCTGTCCCCCTATGGGAGAACTTACCCTGTTGAAGGAGGGGTTGAGGAAGGGCAAAGGGGGTGGGGTGGGAGAAGGGATGAGAAGGGGATCTGTATTTGGTCTATAAAATGAATTAAAAAAGAAAAATAAAACAATAAACATAAAAAAGAAATATGTGGCAAAAAAAATGACCATTCTACCAAAAGCCATCTATAAATTCAATGCAATCCCCATCAAAATCCCAACACTATTCTTTACAAACCTTGAAAGGATAATTCTTAACATCTTAAGGAAAAACATAAAATTGGGATAGCTAAAACAATCCTGAACAACAACAAAAGAACTGCTGGTTACCAGTACCATCACTCCTGATTTCAAGTTCTACTGCAGAACTACATCACAACACATGGCACTGACATAAAAAACAGGCATGTTGATCAATAGAATCGAATTAAAGACCCAGACATAAACCACACATTTATGGATGCCTAATTTTTATTTAAAAACAAACAAATAGAAATACACAAAGGAAAAAAGAGAGAGCATCTTCCACAAATGATGCTGATCAAACTGGATATCTGCATGTAGAAGAATGCAAATAGATCCATATTATAACCCTGACAAAGTTCAAGTCCAAGTGGATCAAAGACCCCAACATAAAACCAGGCACACTGAACATGATAGAAGTAAAAGTGAGGAATATCCCTGAATGCATTGGCAGTGGAGACAACTTCCTGAACAGAACAATAGCATAGGCATGAAGATCAACAACTACTAAATGGGACCTCATGAAACTTAAAAGATTATGTAAGTAAAAGGACAATGTCAATCAGACAAAAAAGCAGCCCATGGAATGGGAAAATGTTTTTACCAACTCTGTATCCAATAGAGGACTAATTTCCAAAATACGAAATGAACTCAAGAAACTAAATATTAAAAAACCAAATAATCCAATTATTTGGATCTAAACAGAGAATTCTTAAAAGAGGAATCTCAAATGGCTGATAAACACTTAAAGAAATGTTTAATTTTCTTAACCACCAAGGAAATGCTAATCAAAACATCAAAATGACATTAAGATTCCATCTTTTACCTGTCCAGTAACACAAGTGACAACTCATGCTGATGAGGATGTGGAGAAAGGGAACACTCCTTCATTGCTGGTGGGAATGCAAACCTGTACAGCCTCTATGGAAATCAATTTTGTGATTCTTCAGAAAATTAGGAATTGATATTCCTCAAGACCCACTGTTGGACATATGCCCAAAGGACACTCCATCCTAACACAAGAACACTTACTCAGCTATGTTCATTGAGGCTTTGTTCATAGTAGCCAGAAACTGGAGACAACCTAGATGTCCTTCAACGGAATAATGGATAAAGAAAAATATGATACATTTACACAATCAAGTAATACTCATCTGTTTAAAAAATGACATTATGAAATTGGCAGGCAAATGGATGGAACTAGAAAAAATCATCCTGAGTGAGGTAACCAAGACACAAAAAGACCAATATGGTGTGTAGTCACTAGTAAATGGATATTAAATATTAAGTAAATGATAATCAAACTGTAATCCACAGATACAGAGAGGTTAGGTAAAGAGGAAGCCTTTTCCAGGAAAATGTGGATCTGCCTAGGAAGGGGAAATTGAATTGATTCTGAGGCTAGACTGGGGACAGGTAGGGACAAGAGTAGGAGGGATCAGTTTGGGGGAGAGGGATGGAGGGAGAGAGTTGTGGGAGAGACTGCTGAAATTAGGGGCCATTTGAGGGCAGTGAAGAAATCTAGGGCGGTGAAAACTTCCTGGAATCTATGAGGGTAACCCTAGTGAGGACTCCTAGTAATTGAGGATACAGAGTCTGAACTGATCATTTTTTTGTGCCCAGACAAGGCTTCTAGTAGTGAGACTGAATTACATTCTACTGAGCTGTTGGTTGGAGAGGTCTCACAGAGATCTCTAATCAGCCCAGACTGATGCTAGGTCTCTCTCTGAAAACTGACAGTAGGGCCTCATTGCCAAGGACAATTTCCATTCATCTTATTGAATGTAGGGAGGTTGAACTGGTTTGGGCTTGAAGACCTCACCCCTACATTCTAGAAAAAAAAATGTTTTTTTTTCTTAGATTGATAATTTTCCTTCTTATCCAAATTGAAACTTAGAAGGAGGTTATTAAATAAAGTTTCAGTGCACAACTGAGAGACTTTAAATAAAGGAAAGTCCTTTTTTTTTTGTTTTTTTGGTTTTTCGAGACAGGGTTTCTCTGTGTAGCTTTGTGCCTTTTCCTGGAACTCACTTGGTAGCCCAGGCTGGCCTCGAACTCACAGAGATCCGCCTGGCTCTGCCTCCCGAGTGCTGGGATTAAAGGCGTGCGCCACCACCGCCCGGCCTAAAGGAAAGTCTTTTAAAAGCTAATCACATGTAGTTAAATTTTCAAATCCCTTAATATTTGTCAACTAGGATCAAAAATATTTAAAGCTTGCGTTTTGAAATTTTTTTGAAACTACTTCATAATTCATGACATGCAGTAATTGCTAAGAGTGGAGAGTAAATAATGGTAATGAATGATTATCTCAACTGTACTCTAGATATGGAGGGATGCGAATGAGGGCAGGACATTGTAAAACAGGAAATGTCAAACTGACTGCGGAGACAACATGATAGTGCAGTCCAGACTAAGAACCTAATTCAGCTTGGGCACAGTGGAGTTTTAACAGTGCCATTTTGTTGTTGCGATTTTTTTCTTTTGATATTGTGTTTTAGTGTACTCACCTTGGCACATCTATGTATGTTTTACAATCTCCCTCAGGTCAACCTCTCCTCTCCTAAAATGCTTAAAGCAAGGCAATAGCATGAATAGGTAGTTTTCAGCTAAAAGTCTGTAGTTACTCACATTGGATAATAAAGAGATCAATTAATCATTTGAGTTTTTCCTTTGAAATTTATGGGAGTATTTTTTTTTTTTACTTCAAAAGGATTTCAATAAAATGCTTTAGTTCCTTGTGAGGAATATAAACAACAACCAAAAACATTGCTCATCTTTGTTTCAATGAATCATAAACCCTTGAACAAAGAACATTTGTCAAAAGGCTAGAGTGGAGATCACAGAAGTTTTGCTGAGTTAGTGACTTCACTAAAATGTGAAGCTGTGATGGATAGAAGTTCTGAAGAGAAGTGAGTACCTAAGCTGAATCCATACTTTAGGAACTTAGAGGTGCAAACTATTGAATATGATAAAAGTAATAGCAAGTACCCAAGACACATTTATCAAGGATTAGTTTGTGTCACAAAGATGGTAGATGCAGCATGATCCACCATTTACACCAGATTTTCCTATCACCAACCTGAGTGTAAATAGGCCTCTGCTCCTATTCATTCCTTCTTTTTTATCATTTCATCTATCTCAAAACAGAGTCCTTTGTGTGCCCATGTAGCATGAATCTTAGAGAGTTCTTATTAATAAAATCAAACATGGGCCAGGTATTGGGGTGAACTGGAAGATCAGAGAACCAGAACAAGCCACAGCTACCTCACCTTGCCAGATCCTAAGCTGGTCTTGTATCTTCAGACTGGAGGCCTCTGAGTCCTCATCCAGAATGGGTCTCAGCTGAACTGCTGCTCAAAAGCCTGAATGGTTAAACAGGCCAAATGCTTAACCAGGCCAAATGCTTCTACTTTCTGGTCCTCATGGCTTATATATCTTTCTGCTTTCTACCATTACTCCCTGGGATTAAAGGCTCACTTTCTGGGATTAAAGGCGTGAGTCACCATTCTTGGCTGTATTTTTGAACACATGGATTTCTGCCTCTGGAATGCTAGGATTAAAGGCGTGTGCTACTACTGCCTATCCTAAGTATCCAGTGGCTTTTCTGTTCACTGACCCCAGATAAGTTTACTAGGGTACACAATATTTTGGGGAACACAACACCACCACATGCCCAGTTGTCTCAGCTTGTTCAGCTTGTTCCAATTGCCAATGGATCTATTGTGATTTAGTCTAAGAATCATCTACTTAAAAAAGTCTTTAAAAAAATTTCTCCATACAGTACATTTTATATTCTCTCTTCTACCTGGCTCTTCCCAGATTCTACCCACTTCTCTATCCAGCCAACTTTGTGTGAGTGAACTCTCTCTAAACAAAAATAAAAACAAACTAAAAATTATGAATAGAAGAACACCAATAAGAAAAATATCAACATGTACACACTGGATAGATAAATAGATAGATAGATAGATAGACAGATAGATAGATAGATAGATAGATAGATAGATAGATAGATAGATAGACAGACAGACAGACAGACAGACAGACAGACAGATAGATAGATAGATAGATAGATAGATAGATAGGTGGATGGAATGATGGATGGATGGATGGATGTATGGATGGATGGACAGACAGATGGATGTGTGGGAAGGTAGATAGAGAGGGGGGATAGGAGAGGGAGAGACAGAGAAACAGAAAGAAAGAGACAGAGAGGCAAAATCCTATCGCTGAGAAGGTTAAGTAAGCACAAACTGCTGCCCCTCATCAAGAGACCTTATATAATTGATACCTGCTACTTGTTTCCTACAGTATAATCTCAGTGGGTATATAGGGCATATTGAAACAAGTCCCATGCCTAGGAAAAGTTAGGCAACACACACACACACACACACACACACACACACACACACACACACACACACACATCATCTACATGTTCTGCTTCTCAGAGCCCTTTTCTGTCTAGAGTATCTTATGGTTTTAGAAAATATTTTGCATTTTATCTTTATTCCTGAGCCAAGGGTTTGCTTTCCACTTGACCTTCATTCTTGAATTCTGGTCTCCCTATTTCACTTCTTTCATGAGAACTATCTCTTACAAATTTCATCTGAAATTATTTAGTCTCCCTTCCTTCCTTCCTTCTTTTCTTTCTTCCTTCCTTCTTTCTTTCCTTCCTTCCTATTTTTTGAGATAATAATGTAATTACATCATTTTCTTTTTTCCTTTGCTCCTTCAAAACTTTGTCATATATCCCTCCTAGTTCATTTTCAAATTAATGAACTGTTTTCCATTAATAGTTGATATATGTGTTCCTAAATATATAGGTATAACCTGTTCAGTATGTATAATGTTAGTTGTAAATATATATATGTGTGTGTGTGTGTGTGATATGTGTATATATATATATATACACTATATATACACTATATATATATATTGTGTATGTATGTATGTATTAGTGGCTGAACATGTGGTATTGGTAACTAATTGGTGTTCTTCACTAGGAAAGGCTATTTCTGCTCTCATCTTTCATTCTTTAGTTGTCTGTAGATCTTTGTTTAGGGATAAAGTCTCATCAACATTCCCTATTCTGCTTTAGCATATCTATAGTTGTTGTCCCTGTTCAGTTCATGTTTAGGTAAACATTTATAGATGTACCATCTGAAATTTCTAAGAGGCACAACTTCATAGTCAATTTCCTGCCCTCTGGCTCTTATACTCTTTTTATTCCCTCTTCTGCAATTTTCTCTGAACTTTCAAGTACAGAAATTGTTTGGTAGATATATCCATTAGTAAGGCAACCTACAACTCTTCATTTTGATTGCTAGTAACTCTGTAACATTCCCTCCCCATCTGTTGCAATCAGAAGTTTCCTTGATTCAAAGTTAGAATTCCACTTATCTGAAAAGACTAGGCTCAGAACCGAAAAGAAAAGGGGCATTTGTTGTTTGGTTTTTTGTCTTTTTTATTGTTTGTTTGTTTGTTTAGCCTCTGTGCTGAACAACCTTCATCAGCTTTCCCCTAATAAAGCCTTTCTTAACTTCCTGGCCCATTGCTCACACATTAGTGTACCAATATATGAGAAAAGTAGAAACTCATTTATGTACGAGTGCAATTCTATCCCATGTACTGAATTTTTACTTGAAAAACATGTCCACTTACAATCCAAGGTTGCCAGAAGTAATACGTGAATTATATCTTCTGCTCTGAGGTTGATTGAACCACACCCATCCCAGAGTCTTTCAATGTGGTCTTCTACAAACTGAGCTACTGAGTTGGGTTTGTTAATGGGTGTCGACCTCATGAAGGAAGGAAACTCTGGAATTAATACTGCCTTGTTGGAGCATTCTTGTATGAAATTTTTAATAAACAATGACAGGCCTGCCTGTCATTTGATGAGCCTGTCAAATGCTTACTCAGCTCTTTTTTCCTTACTTTTCAAAAATTTCATTTAAAGAAATTTTTCCTCTTACTAACACTGTTAAATATTTTCATTGAAAGATCTAAAATGACATAAGAATACAGTCTCCTTGGTCTTCTTTTCTACATATCACCTCCTTTATTTCAGTAGAAAATGGTGAATAATTTCAAAGTACTGATGTATCATTTAGAAAAAAATCTATTCTCTCAAAAGCTATTTGTGTGATTTAAATCTATCATTTCATACCTCAGTTTCCATTTTGTAAAATATAAACAATAATTATTACGTGTTGAATTATTATTTTAATATATGGATGAAAATGCTGACATATGACAAACATCCATTAAGTTGGAACAAGAAAAGCCGTGAATACAGAATCGTGATCTTCAGGGAATTCATTTGAACACTTTAAAGAATGAACAATAAGATAGAATTTTTATATTTCTCTTCAGAACTAGGGAAATGTCAATGTGAATGACAAGAACAAAGATTGATGTGGTTGACAGCATCCCTTGGAATTATCTTTGCAGTTTAAGATTTTGAGAAACCTTGGGGGAATGGAGTCGTGAAAGGCTTGCAGGATCTTCCAATCTCAGTTTTCAATAAAAAGAACCATAATCTCACAGAATATCTGTCACTGAGATACCTGAAGATCTTTGGGATCTGAATCTTTAAATTTAAAACTTGAAAAGTTTTTTGTTTGTTTGCAATTATGGAAATAATCTTATTTCTTAGTTTTCCTTCTCTTAAGTGTTTCCATTTAGGAAATTAATGCCGTTTAACAAAATGGGTTGTTTATTTAGCCACTTTTATTATGTGCTTGTGTATTGCATTTTGTTCATATGTACTAATTCCACGTGTATACATGTGACTGTCGAGGCCAGAGGATGACAGCGGGTGTCATGCTCTGTTCCTTCGAAACAGGGTCTCTAAATGAACAGCACCTTACCAACTAGGCTAGACTGTCCAGCAGTGAACACCGGTGATTCTTCTGTCTCAGCTGCCACAGCACAGTGGTAGCCAAAGCCTGCCATTAGACCTGGCATTTTCAGGTGAGATCTGGGGATCGAATTCTGTTCCCCATACTTATGGGGCAAGCACTTGAGTGAATGAGGTATTCCCTAGAGTGATTCCTTATTAACCTTGAAGCAAATGAATTCATATTGCTGTCTCAAGGACCAGCCTCAAGCAGCTTAGAGACTGAGAAGGATCCAATGTGGTCAGTGGACTAATCACTCAGCTTGACTTTTTTATCTGAGGGAGTAAAACTTAATTCTCTGTGGCTGGCAAGGGGGGGCAAAGCTTAACTCTCTGGGGCCAGTGAAAAAGGGAAACACACACACACACACACACACACACACACACACACACACACACACACACCTCCACCCTGTCTGGATCCCTCTTAGGGTGCTGCTGAATGGCAAGTCTTCAACAGGTCACAGAAACTGAAGAGGAGATGCAGAGCAGGTGAACTACTGGGCAGATGAACAGACACACAAGGACTTTTCTGATGACTAAAGCTTATCTCTTCATTTTATTTTTCTTACTGTTGCTGCTTCTCTTGTATTCCTTTTCTGTTCTATTTTTTCTACACTGATGTTTCTCTCTGTCTCCCTTGATATCTTCCTTCTATCTACTTCCTGTTATTTTTCTTTTACATCTTTCCTTTTATATCTTTCCTGGTGTTTTCCTTCTTTCATTACAGCTTATATACCCAGCAAAATCTCTCAAGCAGTATATAAATTACAATGGGGTTGCATTTTATTTTTAAGTGAATGATTACAATGAATAAAAGTAAAAAAAAACCATATCTTCCATATTCCTACATTATTAAACATTTTATGTATGTATTACAGGTGAAAAATAAGCTATCTAAAGAACCCACATACATTCATACCCAAGCAACTTGTTGTACATTAACAGAATGTAAGCAAGCAAGGTATTTTTGTCTCAGTCAGTTCTTTTACCAGAAGGTTGCATTTTGTGGTTCCATTTAAAGGACAAATCATTTTTTATTATATCAAAAGTCAATCTTATAAAAAGTCTTAGAAAGAATTACAAATCTAAACTTTTATATATGAAAAACAATCAGTCAGCTCTACTTTAAATCTTCAGAGTGCATATCCATTTGTCAACAGGTTTTTATAATCAGGAAGCTGAGGACTGAAATGGGCACAAGGAAGTAATCATCATCTTTGGTCATCAACCCATCCTAATAAAAAGGCATGTCAACTAGTAATAACTGGGCTGCTTTGTTCTTGTTCCATGACCTCATGGAGTCCTTCACTCAACTACGTGCCTTTCTAAACTTTAGATTGTTTCTCAAGGTTTTTTACCTCAAACCATTAGCAAAAACATCTTAACCAAACCTTAAGTCATATTTAAAGCTTTGTTTTAGCTATGATACACACCAAAACCTATGAACACATCTCCCTCATTAAGATGAAAAATACCTGAGCTAGCTCAGGTTCTGGGACTCAATTGTTGTTCTTAATCATTAACCTAAGCCACAGTCTATATGGCTCCTCAAGAGAAAATAGCTGTGTGACATTTTCTTGTTCTTATTTTCTATCCTCTGTAGCCCTTGTTTTATCTGGGGTAGGGTCAGCACCATATCTTGTTTTTACTTGTATTAGTTTTCCCACTAATCTAACCTCTACCATAATCCCTTACAGTATTTATTAAAGACCCTCAATTATCAAAATCCTATTTAAACTAACACTATTATTCTATAAAATCATTGCTTCAGTTAAACAGTACACCTTAGGAGCAAATCATCTTCATAATAATTCACAAATAAATTGGCTCAGTAAAATGAGATATTTTCTTTTTTATTTAATAAATGTTTTTATTTCATAATTAATTTAATTTTACATATCAGCCAATGATTCCCCTGTCCTCCCTCCCCCTACCCCTCCAGCCTTCCCCCCCCAATTCACCCCCCATTCCCACCTCCTCCAAGACAAGGTCTCCCCTGGGGAGTCAGCCCAGCCTGGTAGATTCAGTTAAGACAGGTCCAGTCCCCTCCTCCCTGCACCAAGGCTGAGCAAAATGTCTCAGCATAGGTCCTAGGTTCCAAAAAGCCAGCTCATGCACCAAGGACAGGTCCCAGTCCCACTGCCTGGGGGCCTCCTAAAGAGTTCAAGCTCATCAACTGTCTCACTTATCCAGAAGGCTGGGTCCAGTTCCATGGGGGCTCCTCAGCTATTAGTTCACATTTCAAGTGTTTCTGCTAGTATGGCTATTTGTCCCTGTGCTTTTTCCAATCATAGTCATATCATATAATACCTCCTCTCTCTCGCCGGTTGGACTCCTGGAGCTCCACCTGGGGTTTGGCCGTGGATCTCTGAATCTGCTTCCACCAGTCATTTGATGAGAGTTCTATCATGACAGTTAGGGTGTTCAGCCATCTGATCACCAAAGTAGGTCATCTCAGGCACTCTCTCGACCATTGCCAGTAGTCTATAGTGGCGGTATCTTTGTGGATTTCTGGGGATCTCTCTAGCACTCTGCTTCTTCCTATTCAAAATGGGATATTTTCATGAGTTAATCATACTACATTAAAGGATCTCCACTTGCTCATGTATACCATGCCAGATACCAGAGAAAAATGGCAGTAGCAAATGTGTAAAGACACAGCAGTAGCAAGAGACATTCTGGGGCCAAAGCCCTCAGAGCCTTGCTTACCTGAAATACACCGATTAGTGCCTTTCATGCTGGTGGGCCAGTGCCCTGAAGTCAATTGCCACCTGCTGCTCCTCTTACATTGCTATCAGTAGATTCAGAATTTTTATAATCCTTAAATAGAATAGACACAAAGTTCAAGAAGGCAAAAATTGAGTTAGAATGCTGATCCGTAACATTATAGTGAGAAGCAAAGAATAAATAGAATGCTAATATTTAACACAAAGAAGCATCCATTTAGTTTAGAATGTCATGACACACAAGGCAAAAGAGAGACTGTGAGGTCAAGCCTGCCCTTTCATATACTGAGATTTGCTTAAAGATCACATGCTAATTCAAGTCAACAGTAAGAACACAATGAACCATGTATCATCAAACTCTAATTCAGTGTTTCAGGAACAGAACTGGCTTCATTTAAAGTATGAAATAGTGCCCATCCATCCATTAGATGTTAATGACAAGTTGGAATATCCTAGTCAATCAATGTCAGAAAATATTTCACATGTGGAGTTAATTCTTCATATATGTAAAAAATAGACTGGGTAAACAGAAATTTTGTTGCAGATATATTTGCAATTCTTCTCTGAAGGATGGTGTACAAGCAGTGAGAAGCAAACACAGTAGTAAATTTAATGAAAATGAAATTCTGTAGAATATTGTATTAGTTCTAACAAAATAAGAAACATGAACTTTCTGAGATATTTAATAGTAATGTTAGCATTAACATTTAATAGATATAATAAAAAACACCAAACACACACACAAACACACATATACAAACAATCATACACACACATGTTTGGTGACCTTATGAGAAAAACAGAAGCTATGGTAGTCAAAAAGTAAAATAGCCTTTAAATTAAAAATTATTTAGAGGGCTGGAAAAATGGCTCAGTAATTAAGAGCACGTGCTGCTTTCCCAGAACACCTTGGTTCATTTCCAAGCACCCATGTGGTGATATATTGTGTCCCCCAATATATTGTGCATCCTAATAAACTTATCTGGTGTCAGAGAACAGAACAGCCATTAGACAGACATAGAGGCCAGAAAATGGTGGCACACATGCCTTTAATCCTATTACTTGGGAGGCAGAGATCCATGCGGATCTCTGTGAGTTCAAAACCACACTGGTAACAGTCAGGCATGGTGACTCACGCCTTTAATCCCAGGAAAGAAAGCAGAAAGTAGAAAGGTATATAAGGTGTGAAAACCAGGAAATAGAGCTGGTTAAGCTTTTAGGCTTTTGAGCAGCAGTTCAGCTGAAATCTATTTGGATGAGGACTCAGAGACCCCCCAGCCTGAGGAAACAAGATCAGCTGAGGAACTGGCCAGGTGATGAAGCTGTGGCTTGTTCTACTTCTCTGATCTTCCAGCATTTACCCCATACCTGGCTTCAAGTTTGTTTTTATTACTAAGACCTTCTAAGATTCATGCTACACACCCACAGTAGATATCTCAGAACTTCCTCTATTTTTACTTCCAGGGGATTTTTGCAGCCCTCTGGCCTCTGCTGGCAACTACATGCATTTGGTGCAAGTGCACTCATGCAGGCATGCAAACAAACACACACAGATAAGGAATGAATAGATACAGTTTGTAAAGGATTTATAAAATCGTGATCAAACGGTTTACTTGTCAAGATGTCTGGATATTTGGGATTGAATTTTAAAATAATGTTAATAATTTAAGACTTTTCCACATAAACTGGGGTTGACAGACTTTTCTACTGAGGGTTGAAGTCACATAATTTAGATCTGTTTAGAGCTACAATCTCTTTCCAAGAGATTTTTCTTTTTCCTTTTTTCAAACTTTAAGATTTTTCTTTGTTGGCGTTTCGTCATACAAAAACGAACCAGAGGCTAGATGTGGTTAATGTTGTGTAGTTTGCCATTCCTGTTTGTAATTCTTGCAATAAAGATATCTCCACCTTATACTTCGGGAGGAAGCAGACGAGAAAGGATAAATGACATCTCCTGGCAAGATAATGGGTCCAAAAGAACAGGAAACCCAATCACCAGATTCTAGCATATCAAGGATCTTTTAAAGAGGAAAGAAATACCTGCAAATGACAAACCTACATGATTGGACTATCATATGGAAATGCAATCAATACTGTGCATTTATATCAACAGTCTAGCTGATACATTTGATTTTAAGTTTTTTTTTCTTTTGGTTCTTTCCTTTGCCTTCTTGCCCACTTCCCTTCTGTAGACAAAAATAGTTTATAATTTTTAGACAGAGATAGCTGAGTATCTTTCTTTCTGTCTTATTCAACATAAAAGACCAAGAGAAAGAATTGGTGGTTATTACATGATTTTCATTTGTTACTTTCTTTAGAGAATTCCTTGGTGTGGTTTGAAATGAATATAGCAAAAACGTCTAGACTAACTTGCAATTAAGAGACTGCCTTACTAAGACATTTTGACAAAAAAGAATCATCTACATTATATCTATGGGGGAAAAAAGAAAGACTTAATTGCTTTTAGTATTTCCATCCTACAAACCAGATGAAAGAATTTTTTTTTTAAGTCAAACACATAAAGAAGCTATTTCTGTGTCATTTTGAATATCCATATTTGGATGCTAATTACAATCAGCACAAACATTGCAGTGTTTCCTCTAGAGAGTAATGTATTTGCCCCATGACCCTTTGGTTACCTTTGATGTCCTCATGGAGAATTCATATTTCAATGACAAAGACAGTAAGCAGGGAAGTCTGCTCACAGATTTGAAGAGTTTTCGGTGGATGCCAGTTATCCTCAGAACACTTTTTGCTGTCTGAGTCAGACATTTCCTGTAAGATGCTCAACTTAATATTTAAATAGCCCCAGTTACCAGGTAAAATAAGAGGGAAAAGAGGGAGACATGATGTATAAAAAGGAAAAGGAATAATTAAAAGTTATAAAATAATGGAAAAAAAGAAACAAATAGACCATGATGGAGAGGGACTCAGGACTGCACAAAAATAAGGATTAGCAATCGTTGCAAGAATCACATAAAATGACAAAGGGTGGACACTGAAGTAATGGGGGAAAGAAATTCAAAATTTCTGTTTGTATGAAAGCTGCAAGAAAGCTTTTTATTGTGTAATTTCATCTGATTTGAAAGTAGAAACAGCAATTGAATTGAAACTACACCTTCAAGAAACACACATAGATACACTAACATCTGAGAAACGTCTATATTGTGGTGAAATTACCAGTACTAAAGATTTAATAGAATCAAGAACCGAGCTGACCAGAGCGGCCACGAGCCTTGAGTGCTGACTGAAGACCTTCAATGAGGCAAGTTCAGTAATGCCACAAAAGTTTGAACTACATTAATTTTTATTTTCATTTAAGGATAAAAGCAGAAGTACTGTGCCTGTTTGTGTCATAGACAACTCTGTTGCTTTAAAAGGATTGTATTTTACTATACAAATGTCACCCTAAGAACATTCAGTCCCCTTGCAGCACCAAATATAGCACAAATATTTATGATAAAAGTATCACGAATTTACTTGAATCAACAGTCATATATATATATATATATATGTATATGAATATATATTGCATAGACGTAGCACTAAGATATTTTAAGAATTTTCTATTCAGACAACATGGCTTATAACAAAGCTTACAGAACTTTTAACTGAAATGTTATTTTAATTAAAACTACATTATCTTAAAGATTTTAAAAGGCTTGAACAAAGATTAAGATTTTAAACTTAGATATATGACTTATCAGTGAAGAATAGAGTTTGTCCTAAAACTACCATAATTATAAAAAAAAGAGCAGAGAAAGTTTGTTACAAATTTCTTGATCAATGACACCTACAATATATTCTTGCAGAGTAAAATGAAAATGCAATATTTTTGTTTTGATAAAATGATCTTTAAAAATAATACCATCTCTAAAAATGACAGACATTTGAAAATAACAAGGTGACTTTTTTAGCTCTTTCCCCACAATAGTAATTATTGTAATTATTTTCACCACCCCTAAATGTTTGTGAAAAGTGTATCTGTGTGATCTGTAAATGAAATTCTAAACTGTCTTATTAAATAAGAAACACAGAGCCAAATAAAAAGTTAAAAGCCCAAGAGATCAGAGCACTAGTGAATAGCCTTTATCTTACCACTCACTGCCATCACTTCCCCAGAGAGAGAGACCTTCTTCCTGTGTGACTATCTTTTTATTGCCTTTCTGTTCTGCCTTCTCATTGGCTCTAAACCCAACCACATGACTACCTCATCACTGCCTGTCTATACAGACCTCCAGGTCTCTATGGTTTGTATGGGATTAAAGGTTCGGGTCACCATGCTTGGCTGTGTCCTTGACCACACAGAGACTCTGCCTGCCATGTAATTGGATTTAGGGTGTGTGCCACCACTTTCGAACATCTGCTAAATGGCTCCCTTTTAGCTCTGATCCCCAGGCAACTTTATTTATTAACATACGAATAAAATCACATTTCAGCACAAATAAAATAATCACCATAATGATCTAAGGAATTAAAATAAATCCATACATCTTTTCATATCTTCTGAAAAAGACAATATCTAAAATACAAGCACCATTGTAGTATTTGGTAGTAGATGCAAGTTTTGGTTCTCATGTGTTATTTCCATTCGAAAATAGCATTTCTTAATTGTGTTCTTGTGGAGGTTTGAACGAGATTGGCCCATAGGCTCATATGTTTGATTATTTCCTGCCCTGGTGGTGGAACAATTTGGGAAGGATTAGAAAGTGTGACCTTGTTTGAGGAGGTATGTCATTGGGGACAGGATTTGGGGTTTCAAAAGCTCATACGATTTCTAATTAGCCTTCTGTCCCTCTGCTACCTGCTTTTAGATAATGTTGTGAGTTCTTAGGTACCGGCACGACGACGACTGCCTGCCTTCTTCCATACTCCCTGCTGTGATGGTCATGGATTTACCCACTGAAGCTGTTATTCCCAATAAACTCTTTATTTTCTAAGTTGCATTGGTTATGGTGTCTCAGCACAGCAATTGAAAAGTAACAGCCGGGCGGTGGTGGTGCACGCCTTTAATCCCAGCACTCGGGAGGCAGAGCCTGGCAGATCTCTGTGAGTTCAAGGCCAGCCTGGACTACCAAGTGAGATCCAGGAAAGGCACAAAGCTACACAGAGAAACCTTGTCTCAAAAAAAAAAAGAAAAAAGAAAAATAACAAAGACAGCATTTATGCACATATACCCACTCTCCCATATCCATCCTATGGCACACATCGATTTCAGAAGACAGCTTGCAGGAGTCTGTTCTTTACTTCTGTCATGTGTGTTCCAGTAATCAAATTCAGATCCTCAGGATTGTCAGTGAGGCCCTATTTTTTTTTTTCTACTGAGCCATCTACTGGCCCTTCTTTACATTTTTATAAACCAAAAATAATTTTAAATTGTTTTGGGTTTTGGTTTGGATAAGGGACTCATGTAACCCAGGCAAGGATCAGGCTCACTCTGTATCCTTGAAATCTGTTCTTCCTGCCTCCACTACCAGATTCTGGGTTATAGTTTTATGGCATAAGAAATTGAAATGGTTAAGTTAGTAAAAGTCACATGTATTCCACTATTTATTTTCATGATAATTCTAGTGTACATTATCTGCAATATCCATTAGCATACACATATGCAATTAATAAAAATTTACCATAGGAAGCATAGCTATTAAATAAATTACACGGTTAATAAATTTGAATGACATTTTCTTTATGAAACACAACTAAAATTAAGCTTTATTTTCTTCCTTAGATTTAACAACTACTTTTCAAAATCCCCCCCCAAAAAAAATAATAAATAGTTTGAGTTCTGAAAGTTTACAGGGTTTACCTTCATTTTTAAGTTTGTAAATCATCAAATTTCATTTGATACCCAACTACTGATCTGCCTGGATTTCAGTGAGGGTTGATGGAACATCATAGGAAACCCCATATCAATGCAAATCTCTGGGATACAAGGTTGAGGTTGCAACTTATAAACTCTTTTTTGATACTCTTATTACAGTGTTGTGACCTCTGCATTGAACACAACACTCCACTGTATATTCTGCTCTGAGTCAGCAACTCTTAAATTTTAGGCCAAATAATGGGTGAGACTATTGTTTCCATTCATAATACTGGGATATCACAGCCACTAAGATACTGTTCTCACTACCTTTACAAAAGAAACCTCTTCCTACAGAAGACAACCAATGATATACACAAGTAATGAAGCATTTAGAAAAGTGAACACTTGGAGGGTACTTGCTGCTCCTCACTCTTTCTCTGTACTTGGTAGAAAGAAGGCATAGGGATGCATTTGAAAAGCTTTTGATACTTTAAGAACTTTTTGTGAAGGCATTTAATTTTTTTTACTGTTTGAAACAATGTGTGTATGTGTATGTGTGTGTGTGCGTGTGCATGTGTGTGTGTGTGTGTGTGTGTGTGTTTGTGTGTGTAAAATCATGTGGAAATAGAGAATAATTTATATGTTGGCCCTGTAGGTCAAACTCAGGTCAACTTCCAGCAGGTGTCTTTACTGAGCCACCACTCTACCCCATAATTCTTTCAAATGAAAGAATACAGTGTGATAATAACTAAAATACCATATTTCTGAGTAGTTGTCATGTGTCAGGAACTTGCAATATTTAATACAAATTGTACTAACTTAATATTTAAAGTACGGAAACTGGGACTCAAAATGTTTAAATAATTTTCCAAAAGTCATTAGTCACCTAAGGTTAGTGTTTCAACTTGAAAGCATCACAATCTTTTTTAAATATACTACTGTTCCATTGGACATTTTGTTTATTGTCTTTTTACTTGTCTAATATGCCCTTGGCCTTCATAAAGCAGAAGTGGTGATATGGTTCACAGACCATCTGACAGTCCCACTGATTGAGACATGCAAGACTCAGAAGCCTTGCTCATTTCCATCACTGGAAGAAGAAATATAGATGTGTAACATCTTCCTGAAATACCCAAAACTCTGCAAATGGGTCATGTTTTTAGACATACGTGAAATCTAAAATTGCTGTGCAAATGTACAGCCAGATTTTCTAAATTCCTCTACTCATGTTGTGAAAGCTTTGCAGCATTATTTTACACTAATCTTTAAAACAGAAGAAAGAGCAGAGTAGTTCTCAAAACATTTTTAATATAATACAAACAGCAAACATTCATAATACTTCAGACAAGTAATTATGATCATTAGACAGGCTATGATATGAAAGATTTATGCTGACTCCTTTAACTCATATCACAAAATAAAGTAACTTTTTGAATGTACAATAATAGAAAAAGTACAAATAGCCTTGAATAATACATTTTTTCTTGAAAGAAGGGTCATAATTTGTGTAATTTAAAGAACATGCATTTTATTTTCAAAATTTAGTATTTCATATACCATAATGTTTGTCTGTCAATATTTTTCAATGTAAAGTAATGCTAAAACAATCAATAAGAATTTATACCAGAAAGTAACAGATTTCTGCCCTACCATCCTTCTTAAAATTTTATTTTATCACATTTTGGCCCTACATCACTTGGGACTTTTATGTCCTTAAAATGTGCATTGCATTTTGAGCATACCCTGACTGTATCTTACAAAAGTTCATCTGTGGGGAGCTTGGTCACTAGTTTGGGTGTTCTGGGAGGTGATGGACCTAGTCATCAGTGATGCATGTGCTAGAGAGATTGTGCCTGGGAGAATCATGCATCATCGTTCTAATCCAGGTTGGCTGTTATCAATACAGGCAGAACATACTTTCTCTAGTTTCTGACTTTCTGTCCCAACACTTGCTCCTTCTGTACCTGTTCTTGCCACAGAGCTATCAGAAGACATGAACAAAAGGAATTACTGAACCCTTTAGCCTCTAGAACTGAATAAAATTCCTTTCTTTACCAAGTACTCACTTTGGGTCTTAATGATACAGCAATACAAATATAATGAGACAACCCTGTGAGTTTTCACATTTTAAAAATATAGAATTACTTTTTATGTTATACTTTACCCATTTTGCATTACAAATCATAATTTCCTCAAATAATATTTTCTCTACATATCCTGTTTTCTATGCCCTTTATAATTCTAAATTATTCACCAACAATAACAAACATGCCAATTATCTCTATTTTGTGTTTTATGATATCAGTGATTATATACCAGCAAAATTACTTTGTGAAAATGGTATTTAAGGAAGTGGACAAACTAGGTCTTGAGCCGAGAAATATCTTAATTCTTTATCTCTATTACATTATACAGGGGAGAATTCATCACAATTTGAAATGACTATTCAATAGTAATTAAGTCAAGCTTCCCTAATAAACTGAAATATCTGTTTGCCACAAAGGAAATGGTGGCTGTGTTTCTTGCTCTCCTGGGAGCTTAAGCGTACTTGTTGACATTGGATATGCGAGACTGCATTAGGTAGTTGTGGGAGATAGACCTCGGATTTCCCCTTGCCTTTTGAACTTTTGTAGTTGTTTCTTTGGAGTTTTAGCATAGTCAGCTGGTACACCCCAGTAATTCTTCAACAGAACTGGCTTTGTTCTCT
>NC_081426.1:49398545-49476045 GCF_949786415.1 Peromyscus eremicus | reverse complement strand
CTCCACACATTTAGAAGAATATGTAAATTTCTACACATTTATTAAAAGGGATGTTTTCTAAAAGATAATTGATTTGGCTTCATTGAGAGCTTCTCATACTCTAAGGACATGAACCTTCCATTATTTCTCTTTACAACTTACTCAGAATGTCTCCATTTGTTGTAACAGAAAACTCAAATCTATACAGTTAATTTCAAGTCCAGCCACTCTATTATAAATTCATTTAATCCAGACATATTAATTCACATACTTACTAATTATGTTCTTTGAAACATGTACGATAGATAAAATGTTACCTTGAGTTTCCAAATCCAACTCAAAACAATTTCACTCAGAACATTCCTTATCTTAGCTCTAAGTTCTTCCAGTGACTGGGAGCAAAACATCTTGGAAATAGCACTGAAGTTTCTCAATCTTCAAATTAACTCTAATATGCAATTGTTTTCCACATACATCAATTCAGTCAAAGCTGCTATCTGATATAAACGTAGCAAATGAAATCATTCAAGTGGTCCCTGATTTCCTGTCCTTCATCTACATATACATCATTTTATCTTTTACAAATGATGCATTTAAATTGTGGATCTACGTGATATTCTTCCAAACCAAGTTCTCAGTGGCTTCTCTTAAGGGGAGAAAAACACTCAAAATTCCTTGACTTTTTTAACCCCAATATTTGCAGGTCCCCATTGACTTCTCTGCTCATGACCAATCACTATTTTTTTCCTACTGAGTTCTTATTACACTGAAAAAACAAAACAACAACAACAACAAAACCCCAGCATGTCTTATTCGAATCTACTGTAATTGGTCCTGTAAGTCTTCCCCAAGCCTCGAGAAGACTTTGTTTTATACATTGTTCCACTCAAATTGCAGAGGTTTGTTTTGTTTTTCAGTAGAAGTACTCCATACATAGAAAACATTAAAAAATTATCTTATCCTTGCGGTTATATCACAGTTTACAACTAAATACATAGATAAGTAGATAGATCAAGATTCATATACATTTATGCTTATAATGTAGTAATTTATTTAATAATGCTATCAAATAAAATGTAAGTGCCATGATTACAATGCTACTATATATTTTAGCATAATAAATACCTTCACATAAATAATAAAAGGCTTAATATAACTCCTATACATCAAAAGTATATATAAGCAGAATTTAAAACAAAAATATTGGTGAGGAAAATAGTTTCAGCAGCATACATCAGAAAAACAGAAAGATCAAGAACTTCAAAATTTGTCCTGAACTTAGTACAGACTTTGCCATTCAGAGTAACAGCAAGGTTTTTCCATTTGCCAAGTTCCTCTACTTTGAAAATCTTTATAACACTCTTTGTGTTCTTTTAATTTACGGATACAGTCAATAGTAATATTCAAATGTATCCATATTGACAAATTCCTATTCCTTCTCCTGTTACCTCAGTAAACTTGAGTTATTTTCTTACTGGGACTCCTCCCATAGCCTCAAGAGGAGCTTCTTTTCCTATGATGTTAGGGAAATAGTACTCAGTGAATATTCTGCTGTGGAATAATCCCTTTGTACACAGTGAAGACTTGTCTTTGTGACTGGTTTAATAAATAAGCTGACTGCCAATATTCAGGTTAAGGTTAGGCAGGAGAGCCAGACTAGGAGACTGTTGGGAGGAAGAATGGCAGAGTCAGGAAGCACCAGCAAGTTGCAGAGGGAGCAGGAGATGAATGTGCCCTGCTAATAAAGGTACCGCCATGATGTGGCAGAGCGTAAATAAGGAATGTAGGTTAATAAGCCTGAGCTATTGACCAAGCATTTACAATTAATGCTTCTGTTTGATAATTTGGAAGTATCTACTGGGATGGGGAGTGGGCAGTCAGGACAGGAAAACTCCATCTACAATATTCCACACTGGAGGATCCAATGCTGGTGTGGAATCAGAGTTCCCATCTCTTTGCATGATTTTCTAATCACCTTTAAAACTCAAAATGACTCTTTGAAGCTCTGAACGGTACTACAGTTTCCAAAGCTACACTTAGCAGTGACTTTGCTGCTCATTGCACCAAACATCATAATGCCTTCTGGGAATTACGTGTACTCTGGGTTTAGATTTGTGTTCAGTGTTCCTCATTGTCAGCTGTGTTGTTTTGGATGTGATGGCTGTCACCTGAATGATCAAATTCCCAAAGGGTGAATCAAAGTCATCTCTATCATCAGACAAAAGAAAGTCAGAAATAAGATTAAAAATAACAATCTCAACTGAAACTAGCTACTGATAAGAAAACTCCATTATCACCTGACATTATAACTAAAGATAGGATGAAGAGTTGGCATGCCTTGTGGGGTTTTTTTTTTCCAATTCTTAATTGCTATTCAAAGTTTGAGGGTCTTTTGTTCAGGTAAAAAGAAGAAACTAAGATTGAATTTTTTTAAGACTTTTATGACACTTTTATGAAGTATTAGAAATAAAGTATTAAGAGAAGAAACAATCTTAAATACACATGCCTATAGAAATAAGGTGTTTGTGAAAAAGAATATATATGAATTTTGAATTTGTTGGATTGTGTTCTTCATTGTTCAAAATTCAAGAAGTGTTCTTTTTGTTTAAATCAGAAGTTATCTTCACTTTTATTGACTAAGGTCTCCCTGGCATGCTTTGATTGGCTGCCAGTTACACATTCTCTCCAGATACCTGTCAACTAGCTCCCTGGTCTTGGGATTGAGGGCACTCCTTCTCATTGGTATCTCCTGTCCTTGACCAGGACAGGTGCGTTCCACCCTCAGGCATTTGTTTGCCTTGAACTTCCTGCCTGGAGCACTGTCTTAGATTTACAATTGGACATTTCAGTTTGTTTTACCTTCTTCGTATCTCAGCTCAGGTATCAGCTTTTCAATAAATCTAACCCACACAGTCCTCTAAAATAGTCCAGTCCAGAAGCTTTGATTTTTAAATTTTATTCTTTCCTGTTACACTTTTTCAAAACTGTATCATGTTTGAATGCAGGACATACTTGACTTGTTTATAAGTGTGTGGTATGCTGTTTGTCTTTTCCTAGAGGAATAGGAACTGAATGAGTACAACTTATTTTATTCCTATGTGTCTGGTATTCATAGCATGCCTGACACGGTCAAGGTTTTCAAGGAAGTCTTAAATGATATTTATTACATGAATAGTTTGAGAAACTGTACAAAGAACTAAACAGAAAGAACAAGTGACAGATGAAGAAATAAAATCAGAAAGAAGCAAGTTGAAAAATGTGTTCTAGGCCTGGCGGTGGTGGTACACGCCTTTAATCCCAGCACTCAGGAGGCAGAGGCAGGCGGATCTTTGTGAGTTGAGGCCAGCCTGGTCTACAGAGTGAGATCCAGAAAAGGTGCAAAACTACGCAGAAAGAAACCCTATCAAACAAAAAAGAAAGAAAAGAAAAATGTGTTCTAAGACAAAGAAAATTGAAATAAGAATATCAACAACTGTACTATTATTTTAGTGCATTTTTCTAAGATATTGTAATGTCATTGAAAATAAATAGGTACTGCTATCCACTGATACTAAAAAGGAATTTCAGGCATATTTTCTGCTTTCTTTCATGATTCCCTCTTGGAAGGTACATTCATAAACACACACACACACACACACACACACACACACACACACACATGCACATGCACACACACACACACACAAACATATGCTTCTTATAATATTTAAAAAGAGATATTAAATCATAATGATTATTATGTGTGACAGTAAAATATATGTGTGTGAGACTTCTGTCATATCTTCACCATCCCTAAAACCCTTCTTTGGGAAAAAAGTCCATGTGATAACACTTTGGTGAAGTCTCAATACTTTTCTCTCTTTTTGTCTCTTTGTAACCTTTCTTGATTCTTATTTTGTTTTGTTTACTTTTTTCTTCCTTCTTTTAAATAGATTAAGAAATTTATAAGGATAAGAGTTTTATTTCAGTTCAGAGATCTGACATGAATTGTGAGTTCACCTCTGATGGTGACCTTCATGGTGGTATAGTTAGAAGACTGCTTAGGATATCACATGGTGAGAGAAAAAGGGGGTAGAGAAACCTAGTAAAACTGGCTCTCATAGCAGACCACTATTCCATTAATTAACCCAGTAAATTATTGATCATATACATGGTGAACTATTTAATCCTAGTTATATTTCAAAGATTACTACTATGTCTTAATTAAAAGAGTTAAGCCATATACAGAAAACATCATAGCCAAAATAATAAAGTGCCTTTTCGGGGGTGGGGGGGTCAGCTTTATTTTTCAACCAATCAGAGCAACATATATTTACAGCATACAGAGAGACATCCACAGTAACCAGGAAATAATCAAATTGAGGGCTGAAATCAATAAAATAGAAACAAATAAACAATACAAAGAATCAATGAAACAAAGAGTTCGTTCTTTGAGAAAAATCAATAAGATAGACAAGCCCTTATCCAAACTAACCAAAGGCAGAGAGAGAATATCCAAATTAACAAAATCAGAAATGAAAAGGGAGACATAACAACAGACAACAAGGAAATCCAGAGAATCATCAGCTCTTACTTCAAAAACCTATACTCCACAAAATTGGAAAATCGGAAAGAAATGGACAATTTTCTGGATAGGTACCACATACAAAGTTAAATCAAGACCAGATAAACTATTTAAATAGACCAAAAACCTCCAAAGAAATAAAAACAATCATTAAAAGTCTCCCAACAATAAAAGCCCAGGATAGATGGTTTCAGCACAGAATTCTAACATTTTCAAAGTAGAGCTAATACCAATACTCTTGAATTTTTTCCACATAGTAGAAACATCACCAAACTCTTTTTATGAAGCTACAATTATGAAACTCTACTATAGAGCTATAGTAATAAAATCAGCTTAATACTAGCATAAAAACCAACATGTGGACCAATGGAATCAAATTGAAGACCCTGACATTAATCTACACACCTATAAAAATCTGATTTTTGACAAAGAAGCCAAAACTGTACAATGGAAAAAAGAAAGCATCTTCGACAAATGGTACTGGCATAACTGGATGCCAACATGTAGCATATTGCAAATAGATCCATATCTATTGCCATGGACAAAACTCAAGTCCAGTTGGATCAAAGGCCTCAACACAAATCCAGTTATACAAAACTTGATAGAAGAGAAAGTAAGAAGTAGTCTTGAACGCATTGGCACTGGAGACCACTTCCTAAATATAACACCAGTAGCACAAACACTGAGAACAATTAATAAATGGGACCTCCTGAAACTGAGAAGCTTCTGTAGGGCAAAGGACATGTTCAATAAGACAAAACAACAGCCTACAGAATGGGAAAAGATCTTTACCAACCCTACATCTGACAGAGGGCTGATCTCTAAAATATATAAAGAATTCAAAAAACTAGACATCCAAATACTGAACAATCCAATTAAAAAATGGGCTACAGAGCTAAACAGAAAATTCTAAATAGAAGAATTGCAAATGCTGAAAGACATTTAAGGAATTGCTCAACATCCCTAATTATCAGGGAAATGCAAATCAAAATGACTATGAGATACCATCGTAGGCCTGTCAGAATGGTGATGATCAAAAACACTGAAGACAGCTTATGTTGGAGAAGATGCAGAGCAAGGGGAACACTCCTCCACTGGTGGTGGGAGTGAAAAGTTATAGAGCCACTTTGGAAATCAGTGTGGTGGTTTCTCAGAAAATTGGCAATCAATCTACCTCAAGACCCAGCTATACCACTCTTGGGCATATGCCCAAGGAATGCTCAATCATACCACAAGGGCACATGCTCAGCTATGTTCATAGAAGCATTGTTTGTAACAGCCAGAACCTGGAAACAACCTAGATGGCCCTCAGCTGAAGAATGGATAAAGAAAATGTGGCACATATATACAATGGAGTACTACCCAGCAGAGAAAAACAATGACATCATGAGGTTTGCAGGCAAATGGATAGATATAAAAAAAAATCATCCTGAGTGAGGTAACCCAGACTCAGAAAGACAAACATGGTAGGTACTCACTCATAAGTGGATACTAGATGTAAAGCAAATTATAATCAAAATACAACCCACAACTCTAGAGAAGCTAGCTAACAAGGAGGACCCTCAGAGGGACACACAGATTGCCCAGTGAAGGAGAAATAGATGAGATCTACATGAGCAAACTGGGGGTAGGAGGTGGGTAATTGGGGGGCAAGGGATGGAAGATGAGAACATAAGGGCATGGGAGGTTCTAGCTGGAACAGGGACAGCAAGAGAGAGCAAGGAAAAAGATACCATGATAAATGATGACATCATGGGAATAGGGAGAAACAGGATACTAGGGAAGTTCCCAGGAACCCACAAGGATGACCTTACCCTAGACTACTAGCAATAGTTGAGAGGCTTCCTGAACTAGCCTACTCCAGTTGCCAGATTAGTTAATACCCTAAGTGTCATCATAAAGCCTTCACTCAGTAACTGATGGAAGCAGATGTGGAGATCCATGGCTGAGCACCTGGATGAGCT
This sequence comes from Peromyscus eremicus, assembly GCF_949786415.1. Lineage (NCBI taxonomy): Eukaryota > Metazoa > Chordata > Mammalia > Rodentia > Cricetidae > Peromyscus > Peromyscus eremicus. Next base: position 49,469,538 of record NC_081426.1, on the reverse strand, counting down.
CCAAGAGTCCAATGCATGAGAGAGAGGAAGGATTCTATGAGCAAGGGACATCAAGATCATAGTAGGAAAACTTATAGTCAGCCAAACTAGTGGAAACTCATGAACTGTGGACCAATAGCTGTGGAGCTCCCATGGGATTGGACTAGGCCCTCTGGATAGGTGAGACAGTTGTTTAGCTTGAACTCTTTAGGAGGCTCCTAGGCAGTGGGATGGGGATCTGTCTCTGGTGCAGAAGCAGACTTTTTGGAGCCCAGTGCCTATGGTGGGACACCTTGAGCAGTCTTGGTGCAGGGGGAAGGGGCTTAGATCTGCCTCAGCTGAATGTACCAGGATCTGCTGACTCCCCATCAGAGACCTTGTCTTGGAGGAGGTGGGAATAGGGGTTGGGTTGTGGGGGGAAATGGGGGCCCAGCGGAGGGAGGAAAGGGGGATTTGTAGTTGGTATGTAAAATGAATAGAAAATTTCTTAATAATAAAAATAAAAAAACAGACTGTCAGCATTATATTAGATTCCTCTGAAGTATAAATATGTCTAATATTGAATGTGGGCCATCCCAGTTTACTAGGAGGTCTTTGGAATTCTAAGCACAGATCTGCAAAGGAAAACATATTTACGCAATGCTATCATTTTCTCTTGTTTATCCACTGTCTTTGCTTATTTGTGGAGTGAGAAGCCCTGGCCTAACATAGAATTCAGGTATATTAAAGGTTTTCTCAAACACTATATTATAAAACTACCAAATCCTACATTAAACCTGAACATGTTTTGTGTATTTACTTGCTGTGAGTTTGTTTGTAATCTCTAAAGAAAAAAAAATGATGTAGTGGCAGAAGTTATCTAGTAGATCAATTGACTGGTAATACCATATTTTCTATGAAAACAATCTATATTATCTACATAATAAAGAAATGACTATTGAGTCAGAAAGGAATATAAAATTAAGAAAAAAATCCATTAGGGAAAACCATGAAGCATCTCTTTCATATTTGAAAGTTGAGACTGATGAATCTATAACTGAAGACATTAACAATAAAAAAGAACAAAATGTGCTCAGTATAACTTCTCAGGACAGTTGTTATAGGAATGAAATCTGAAAGCTGTTGAGAAATCTGTGCATTTCTACACTTAGATTTATGTGGAGAACTTAGAACTACAAGAAGAATGGTCATTATTGAGGAAATGCAATAGGAGGAAATGAATATACTTCTTGGTAACAAACTCGGAAATTTAGCAAGACCTGAATATGCAATTGCTCCCTAGAAAACGGTCTAGCTTCTTCCTTCCAGGTACAGAAAAAACACCTCTAAAAATGGGGCTGTTAGGATCTTCATTTAAGGAAGTGAGTAAATGTCTCCTAGATTTTATGACTTGCTTTGTAGGAAAATGGATCTCAAAAGAAGAGCTCCTCTTCCTGCTCATGGTAAGGAAGGTGTCATATGTGGGGAAAGTATGTGCAATAATCTTTATTACCCTCACATCAGATGAATCTGTGCCAAGTTGTGGTGGAAGATAGACTTCTGATTTTCAAGGAACTAAAATTATTCTTTAAATATTGATTTGGTTACTCAAACATTAACATCTGTAGGAGAATATATATATATATATATATATATATATATATATATATATATATATATATGGATATCCATATATATATATATATATATATATAATAATGACAGAGTTTAGTCTATTGCATGCTTCTTCTGTAAGTTGTTTTTGTATGTCTTTTTACTTATTTGACAAATTAACAAATTATATTAGATCAATTTATCCTTTGTCTCTTTTATATACCTTCTTATTGCTAAATGCCAACACAGAGAGAATGAGACAGAAACATAGAGAGCAGAGAGAGGGAATTTCTTCAGTGTTTCTGATAATTACTTTTAGAAATCTAATTGATCACTTCCTTGTCGCAGGATTCTATGAGCCATGTAAAAAGTAATGAATCAATGTGATTTTGCTACCTTTGTATTCATCATAGTTGTCATTAGCACAGTAGGAACTAAACAAAGGTTCTTTGAAGAGCTGAACAAATAAGTAAACAAGTGTGCTGGTGCTTTGATTAACACTTCTGAAGATCATCATTTCTACTCCTATCTAAGGCACTTTCCACATAAAAAAGGCACAGTCCCCAGGAACAACTACCACATTGTGTGCCATTCTCTGAAAGCTCTGTCAGGCTTTCATGTAGTTAGGCATCAGAACTGTATCTCTTTGCAAGAAAACATCCATTATTAAAATCCTACAAATCTTAGAGAAGAAACACATGGATCCCATATACTATTATAGAGTCAGAGCAGAGATTTCTTTGAGAGAAGGTGGCTTTCTTATATGGACCATGGGGAAGAGCTTAAGCTGTATCTTTGGAAGATGTTGTATTCTGGGACAATTCATAACTACAACAATGACTCACTAAAGGAATTTGAGTAACAAAGTATCTAAAAATGAAAGTAGATGTTCTCAACTATGGAGAAGTTATTTAACATTGTAGGTGAATGGATGGCTCACTGGTTTTGAGCATGCACTGCTCCTGTAAAGGACCCAAGTTCTACTCCCAACACACACATCAAACAGCTAATACCCACCTATAACTTCAGGTCCAGGGGATGCAATACTCTCTTCTGTCATCCATGGGCATGTTCACATATACATAACCACATACAGATACAAACATACACAAATAATTAAAATTAAAAATCTTAAAATAGTTAATATAGCTTGAAAATATATAGCACTAAAAGTATTAGCTGTTACATCCACTTTCATTTTTAATTATTTTTTATTTCTGGTATTTATTTATTTTATTTTAATATTCAAAATTAAAAAATATAATAATTTCCTTCTTCCCTTCCTACTCTAATCCTTGCCATGTACTGCTCCCTATGGTCTCTCAAATTTATGGGCTCTAATTCTTTAGTTGTTGTTACATACACATGTATATTAATTCATAAATATATCACTACAACATGCTGATGCCTTAGAATGCTAATTGTGTGTATATAATTTCAAGACTATTGAGGAAGAAGAAATGAAAAGATTGTTATAGCCAGAGAAGCAGAAAGTATACAGTGAGATTGGATGTCCTAGACATATCAAAATGATATACCCATGAAATCTCATCAACTTCCTTCATGTGACTGTCTAAACAAGACCTGAACAAAGACAAGACCCACCGTGTTTTAAAGAATATTCCAGAGAACTATGTAAACTGATTAGTGCTGATCTTAAAACCCTTATCTTTTTCATAGGTGATCATAGACTTTTTGCTTCAGCCTTCAGGCTTTTTTCCCCCATAAATTTAAGCACATAAATAGATGCCCATGTTCCAATCTGTCTTCTAGTGTTCCCTAATAATAAAAATTTAGATGAAGGGTGTTTTTATAATCCAGTATGCTGAAAAAATTAATATAATACAGGAAAAAGAAACTGTTCCAAGGATTTTTGAAATTAGAATATGTTCAGGTATTTTATTCTACCTCAATTCAAGGAGTAAATTGGAACCTAAAATTAACTTCATTCAATAGATAAAAGAAAATATAAACTGTGCAAATTTTAATCATGTGAGAGTGTGAGGTCATTGAAATGAAAAATAATAATTTTAAATAAAATAATTTTTCCACCTAAAATGAATGTCAGATAAAGGAAAAATATAATATATATTTATTTTCTTACTCTATTTCTGTTCAGTAAGAGTCAGTCCTTCCTCAAAAAAGCATGGAATATCAACTTGCACTAAGACAAAGCACGTTGCCTTGTATTTAGTCTGGGTAAAGCAAAGCAGTGTGAGGACTAGGTTCCAAGATCCATCTAGAGTATTAGCAACACCTCCTGCTCCAATTGTTAAGAGTCCCATATATAGCCCAAGCTACACAACTGTCATTTATATGTAGAGGGCTTAGTTTAATCTTAGGCAGGCTCCCTTGTAGTTGAAAATTTTCCTGCACCCTGCCCAGCTGCTCAGACCCCAGTAAACACACAGAGGCTTATATTAATTATGAACTGTATAGACATTAGCTTAGGCTTATTATTGACTAGCTCTTATATTTAAATTAACCAGTAAGTTTTTAATCTATGTTTAGGCATGCGGCTTGGTACCTTTTTCAGTTTGCCTTCACATCTTGCTTACTCTGTATCTGACTGGCAACTCCTGACTCAGCCTTCCTCTTCCCAGAATTTTCCTCATCTGCTTGTCCCACCTATACTTCCTGCCTGGCTATTGGCCAATTAGCATTTTATTAAATTAGTGTACAATAGCATTATCCCACAGCATTTCCCATTTTCTGTCTAATCAAACAGGAAGGTTTTAACTTTAACATAGTAAAATTACATATAATAGAACAGTTATCAAGCAAGTATTACAGTTACAATATCTAGGCTATTTGTATTTGGCAAAATTAAAGAAAATATTCTATCTATCATATATTTGAGAGTACAAAGTTTCATATTTAGCTTATCTTTTATCATAACCAAGGAAAATTATAATTATAACTAACTAGTCTTGAACTACATCAAAGACCTCAGAAGGATATACTACCTAAGTAAACAGGAAGAACATTGTAACTTCCAAAAATCTAGAATGACAGAGACAGCTGGCTACCTGGACAGTCATCCAAAGTTCTTCTGCAACATTGGGGCATCCATTTTCAGCCCACAGGCCTAGGGTCTCTCCATTGCTTCTCTCTGTGTCCTGTAGAATGCCTGGAAGTTTTTTCTGTGAAGCAGGAACCTGAAGGACCATCTTGCCTTGCAAAGTTCAGTGGTCTCCTTCCTATGGGTCCTGCATGTCCAGTTGATACAACATCCTGTCAAGCAGTCAAGGCAAGGGCACTTTTTTGCCCAGTGGCTAACTTTTGCCACAAAGAAAGCAAACCCCATAATGAGATTCTTAAATGCCCATCATCTTCCTTGAAGTATTTGGTGCTGCCAGGAGCAGACATGTCTCATTGTCCAGAAAAGTCTAAGTTTTTAAAACATTTTAAATGCCATCTTCTGTAGGCCTTTGAAGTGTTTGAAGATTACCTACCTAACTGAAATATATCTATGTATATCTAGAAGTTAACTAACATAACTATAAGTTTGATTGTCATAGAAAACTAATTATTCATCTCTATTTCTTAATTATACATTACAATATCAAATGGGCTGAACAAACATAATACCTTAAACAAGAGTAGAAATATACATACAGTATAACAAAATTAACTTTACATTTGTATCAATCAATTAAAATCATTTTTAAACAAGTTGTTGTTCTTTAAAAGTAGATTCAATAATCTACCCTTTCATCCTATCATATCTTATTCTGTAATTCTATATCATATCCCCTTTCTTCTTTTACAAAGAGATTGACTATGACTGAAAACAATTTGTAACCAACAACCTAAACAAAGACAAACATCCATAATCCAGATTTTGGGAATGTGGGTGTAGTTTTCTAGGTTACTTCCTGCTGATGGGGGGGTATCCTGAGAAAATTCGAGATAACTTTCAAGTTCTGTGAAGACAGGCTATAACCATTGTTGATAGGTATCATCTGTTAAGGTTCAGGAGGTCTGGCTTTACCAAATCTGACTCATCATAACCTGGAACAAATCCGTAGCCACTTGCTTCCTGTGGAAACAAAAACAGAGCCTCCTTTCCAAAGCAACTTATCCTTAGATCCAAGTTTTGAAGTCAAAATACCTTTAAAATATACATATTGGTTTAACTCAACAGCCTTTACACACAAATGTCTTTCTGCAGTTAAAAATATCAAAGACAACACAATCCAGATTCTCTGTGTAATATCCTTCTTTACCTGGCTTATTTTTTTAATACTACCTTTACTGTCTCTTTAAAGACTATTTTTTAAGGTTACTTCTTTATATAACTGTCTATATTCATTTTTCCTCTCTTCCAAGCCTATGTACATTTTTACACACACACTGTAAACCATTTAAAGAGTACATCTGAATCTGCCTTATTGTGAATCTATTGCCTTAAGCTGCAGCATTACTAGGACTGAAATGGCAGCTTTGGCTGCAGGCTTAGCCCAACTCAGCTTTCCAACATGGCAGTACTATGTATATCTCCAGCTGTGGGGGAACCATGCTAATGGCTGAGTCTCTGAAATAGTGGATCTATGCTTCCATCCAGTAAAATGTAGCCCCCAAACCCTTTCCTTCTTTCCTTTTTTTTTCCTTTGTCTGTACTAGCAATGGCTAAATCCACTACAAAACACACTGTGAGACTCAGAGATGCTTCTGTGTACTATGGCAGGAATCTGCAGCCATGCCATTTAGCTTATGGTGGCTGGCTGCCGGCTTCATCTTACAGGCGGCTGTCAAGAGATAAGTTTGCACTGCTGCTGGCATGAAACTGTGAGACTAGGAAGCCCAGTGTGGCTCCATTTCTATACATTCACAATCTTTAAAGTTCCTTAGGTCTATATGGCTCAATGCTTGGTGGTGAGCGCCAAATGTAGTTGGAAGTTTTTCTGTGTCCTGCCCGGCTGCTCAGACCCCAATAAACACACAGAGGCCTATATTAATTATGAACTATATGGCCATTAGCTCAGGCTTATTATTGACTAGCTCTTACACTTAAATTAACCCATAATCTTTATCTATGTTTATCCACATGGCTTGGCACCTTTCTCAGTTTTGCCTTCACATCTAGCTTCCTGTGTGTCTGGCTGGTGACTCCTGTCTCATCCCTCCTCTTCCCAGAATTCTCCTCATCTGCTTACCCTGCCTATACTTCCTGCCTGGCTACTGGCCAATCAGCATTTTATTAAGTCAGTGTACAATAGTGTTACTCCACAGCACTCCCTGGTTGTTGTTTCAGACTCTGTGAGTTCTTATGAGCCAGGTTAGCTGTTTCTATGGGTTTTCTTGTGATGTCTTTGACCTCTCTAGCTCCTATAATCCTTCTTCCCTCTCTTCAGGAGGATTCATGGAGCTCTGCCTAATGTTTGGCTATAGGTCTCTACATCTGTTTCATTCAGTTACTGGTTACAGGTCACAAAGTACTTGCCAACTGACTGCAAAATTGAAGGTTTTGTCTATTATCAGAATTCAAAAACAAGAATCTCTTGTAGACAAGAAAAAGGACAATAAAGAAAGAAATGAGACAGGATATATAGGCCAACTTAAAGTATGTGGGAAGAAAAAGGAGTCTCTCCCTGATAAATCTAATTGGAGTCTATTGCTAGCTGAGAATTAAGAACTTTAGTGAAAACAATAGCATTTTATGCAAGGATTGTCTATTTGGAGACAAAATTCCATTTATATGGAAATTTTTTTTAAAAATACAAAAATAGTAGTGAATCATATTTAAAACCTTATGGTATGTGGCCTTTTAACATTCTCAGCTAGAAACTTAATTTTATTGTAGTTTTGTAAGATACCCCAATTTTAGTACAAGACACTCTCTACTCCCTTGAACATCCCTGCAGCCCATGCTTCTATTTCAGTAGATTGTAATCTCATTCAAGATATCTCAAAAACCAATGAAGAAACTTGATTATGGAAAATGGGAAAAGAGATACAAAGTTGAGTTCCTTATAAACTCTTTGGGCACAGTAACGCTAGACTTCCAAAATTCTATATATACTTAGTACTAAGACAGTTGAGAAGGACTCTCTCTAGAGAAATCCACACCCATAATCTTAGATATATTCTTTTCTTCAGCAACATTCTTTGTAAACCACATGATGGCTAGTTTGATGTCAACTTGAAAGAAGTTAATGTCACTTTGGGAAGAATCTTAATTGATCTGGTCCCTGTCAGATTGGTCTCAGAACAAGCCAGAAACACATTCTCATAATTGATGACTGATGTGGGAAGCCCCAGATCAATGTAGGCAGTGATGTCTAAGGACTGGTGGTTCTGGGTGCTCTAAGAATGCAGGCTGAACAAGCTACAGTAAGCAGCATTCTTCTATGACATTTTTATCTGCTTCTCCTCCAGGTTCATGTCCTGCTGGAGTTTCTTTCCTGAATTCCTTTAGTGATGGACTGTGACATGGAATAAATAAACCCTTTCCTTCCCAAGTTGCTTTTAGTTTGGTATTGTATTGCAACCATAGAAATTCTAAGACAATTTTTACATTTATATTCATATTATAATTTTTCTTTTAGTAAACTTCAACTATGCTTCACACTCACTCATCATGGAAAATTTTTCTATAGTGAAATAAAGGATCAGCTACACCTGAGTAGAGACTAGGGAACTCCTTAGTCTGCTGGTAGAGGTTCTGAAAAATGTCTCTTGTTGTTCCATAGGAAAGAGAAAAATGAAAGAAGGAATGGAGACAAGAAAGGAGGGAGGAAGAGAAGAAAATCAAAGAGGGATTACAAGAGGAAGAAAGGGAGGATGTAGCAATGATGCCTGGCTGTCTGTTGCATTTTCCTAACAGCCGTTCTCTCTGAAAGGCAACTGAGAAGTAGGAACATTTGAGCCTCTCTTCTACATCCTTGTAAAAGACAGCAAAGAATGACAGCACCACTAGGCTTTTTATTATCTTCTCTTTTTTATGACACTTTTCACTGGATGAGATTTTAGTCAAAACGAGAGACAAGAATGGCATTTTTCTCCTGCAATGGTGAAAAAAAAAATCAAGTGTCACTCACTGATCGTACTTAAAAAGCAACTTCTATTGACTGACAATTTTTAAACCAATATTACTTAGCCCAAGGAGTAACTAAGATATCAGACTTCACAGTTAAGACTGTGGTTTAGGAACTGCAGGAGGTTGCCACGTTCTTATTGTTTAACAAGTGTAAGTAAGGGATCCTACAATGCTGAGGCTCAAAATCCCTTTTCATTCCACTTAATCCCCTTACCAATTCCTCTCCTGAGCTGGAGTCTCATGGCCACTTTGGTTTTTTGAAGATTGTTTTTCTGACTTCCATCCAGGAGAATCACTCCAGGCCAAGTGGGGCTCTTGTAAGTGCCATAGTCAGGGGGAGCTGCCATTCTACACTTAAAGGCTGGATTGAGCACTGTAGGTGGTAGCTATTCTCTAAGAAGTGTAAACAAGCCCCCAAGAAGAACAGGCTGAACTTGGAAAGTGCTTGGAAGGGATGCTTAAAAGAGGGGAAGATAATGCTTATTTGTTCCTACAGAACTTGCTGTGATTCTTTTTTTTTTCTATTCTGCAATGCAGCAGTGATTTATAAAATCAACTACAATTTGCCTAAAAGATTGTACTGTTGAAAACTGGTACATTTTGTAGCAATACTTCTGTGACCTTTATCTTTGAAAATATTTTCAGATTCCTTTGAAAGCATAACATAGTTAGGGGAAATTACCATGGTAGATAAATGTTGATAAATTTAATTTTGTGATTATGAAGGTATTGATTTTTAAGTATTTGTCAAAGAGTAAGATAATTCAATCAAAATGGTCATAAGTGAGAAACACATTTAGGGACTTGGGATATAGCTCAGTTGCTGTTGTGCTTGCTTAGCATGTACAAGCACTATACTTGATGCCTAGCATCAAATAATTCTAGTGTGTTCCTACGGACCTGTGATTTCAGCACGCAAAAGGTGAAGGCAAGAAGATCAGAAGTTCTGGGTCATTCTCCTTGGCTACCTGGCAAAGTTAAAGCCAACCTGAGATACATGAGATTCTCTCTTAAAAAATGCAATAAATATTTCTATTTTATGGAATATTGAATGTTAGACTTAATATAAAGCTTATAATACTGACAGTTTATCTGTATGACGGCATAGATACTAAGAGCTGAGGTTTCTTCTAATTCCATGTATGACAGAATATATTTTTTGTTCTTAGAAACAAAAAGTAGTTTTTATTGAAATATATTATTTTTGTAATAGTGTAAAAAAAATGTTTTAAGTCAAGTCATTACAAGCCAGACTATTTGTAGTATAAATCATAGAATATTTTGTATTCATATGAAAGCAGAAGTTTGAGAAATTGTTTTAAATACCATAATAGCTTTCCTAGACATATTTCAAGAATGATCCTTAAAAGATTTAGATTGCCTGTTTGTATTTAATAACCAATTACATTAGCCTATCTTGTGTTCCAAGATAACCAAGAGACATTACTAAATACACAGAATACTTCTTTGAATATAAAGTGTCCCCCAAAACTCTTATGATTAAAAAATTGATCTCAACCATAGAGATTTGATTGGACAGTGAATCATTGGCATTACTTATATACTATTCTAATGATGGATTAATTACTGAGAAGCAGAAAAACACATAACCTGGGTTAAAGAAAGTATCTTGTCCGTGCTCCTAACCTTGGCCCTTCTCTGTTCACTATAATCAAAGGAACTGTATTGTCCTGCTGTGCTTCCTGTATTTTGCTATTCATCCTATCTTTAGGCACAAAGCAATGGGACCAGATGATCATGAATTGAAAACTTTACAACTATGGACCCAAGTTAAAATTGCTTTCTTTAAATTGTTTCTCTCAGATACATGTCACATAAACAACAACAAAAAATCTAACCAGCAACATTCAAGTATATGAATATATATACATATATATATATATACACACATATATTATAGTTACCTTTTATTTATTTATATAGCCATAATACATATACTATATATTAGTACATATACATATATAGATAGTTTTATATATATATGTATGTATTTATTTATGGTAGGTGGTATATTCCTTTATCACATACCTTTGGATATATAAGAATATAATCACTGAACCACATTATACTGGAGACTGGTGCTTATGGATACTCAAAAATTATCTGTCTGAGAATTAGGAGCTTAACATTAGCATCATTTTACTTTTTTCTGTATTTGTAAAATGAAATAAACAGATTACATAGGTAGGACACTATAAATTAAATCACTCAGAAATTACAAAATGATGTATGTGCGAGTCTCACCCTGAGAAAATTTTGTACACTATTTTTGCCTTTTAAAATTTTTATTGAAATTTTTTTTCAAAATATATATTCTGACACATTTCCCTTTCTCTAACTCCGTGAATATCTTCCCTACCTTCCTGCGTGTTTAATATCATGACCTTTTCTACTCTATCTTTAGAAAACAAACACACAAAACAAAAATCTAATTGCTGAAGTTATCACCATCTTTGTTGTTCTACAGAGCTATTGTAGTGGGTAGCCATTCCAGCTTTGATCTGGAAGTTCCAACCCCCATTGAGACTTCGGTGAAAAAAGCTGCATGGTATTGACATAAAAGAGACATGTTGACCAATGGAATCAACTGAAGACCCAGACATAAATCCACACACTTATGAACATCTGATGTTTAAAAAAGAAGCCAGAAATACATACTGGGGAAACACACACACACACACACACACACACATACACACACACACACACAGACACACACACACACAGCGTCTTCAACAAATGGTGCTAGTCATATTGGATATCTGCATGTAGAAGAATACATGCCTTTAATCCCAGCACTCGGGAAGCAAGAGGCAGGTGGATCTCTGTGAGTTCGAGGCCAGCCTGTTTTACAGAGTGAGATCCAGGAAAGGCTCAAAGCTACACAGAGAAACCCTGTCTTGAAAAACAAAAACAAAAACAAAAACAAACAAACAAACAAACAAACAAAAAGACAACTTCCTGAATATAACAACAGTAGTACATGCACTAAGATCAACAGTTAGCAAATGGGGCCTCATGAAACTGAAAAGCTCTGTAAGGCCAAAGACACTGCCAATCAGACGAAGTGGTAGCTTACAGAATGGGAAAGGCTTTTTACCAAATCTACATCTGATAGATGATTAATATCCAAAATGTACAAAGAACTCAAGAAACTAGACTATCAAAAACAAAAACAATCAAAACATCCAATTTAAAAATGAGGTACAGATCTGAAGAGAGGAAACTCAAATGTAACTTTGGCTGATCTGCCTGCTCCTTGAACTATTTTCCTCCTATTTGGTTACTATGTCTAGCCTCAGTGGAGGGCTTTCGCCTTGTCTTATTATATTGTTGGGTTGTGTTTGGTTGCTATCTCATGGATGCCTGCTTTTTATGAAGGGGAATGGAGCAGGAGTGGTTCTGGGGAACAGCGAAGGTTGGGGAAGTTGGAAGGACATGAGGGAGGCGAAATTATGGCCAGGATATATAGTATGACAGAAGAATCTATTTCCAACAAAAATAAGGAAAGGAAAAGAAGACTTATAGTGTTAGTAAGCATTTCAAGAAGGTATTGAGAACAGAATTCAAGTAAGCAAGAACAATTACCAGCACTTTTAAATGCTGAGCCATCTACATAGAGAATATAAGAATTGTATAGTGAGCTATATGAGCATTACATATACTAAGGACTCTTTTTCTCTAGTATCCTTGCTTATTTCAGACAACTATTAAATGATTCATTGCAATAGTAATCTTAAGACAAATGGATTAACTCAAGTTCTACAACAGTGAATTTAGAAAAGGTTATCAAACATTTGAAAAAGGTAAATTTTCACATGTGATGAAAATAACAATGAACTCAGACATTTAAGTTATTTCAAGTTTTTGGAGCTAAAGACAACATCATGGAAGTATAGAATTCATGGTCATGTATCAACTGAGGTGTGTGCTATGTAAAGGTCTGTCCAAGTCTTCATGTGTAGGAATCTCTGGAACATGAATATTTCAATAAAAAGAGTTTAATGCATTTTTCTTTATTTTTGAAATTTTAATGTATGCATAGGACAAAATATGATCATAACTACCCTACTACTTTTCTACAAAACATTCTATATACTCCCCCAACACATTCCCTTCTGAACCTCATGCCATTATTTTTTTAAATTAGCACAGTTCGTCCAGCTGGTTCTGCCCATATGTACATAGATATGAGGCTATACCCTGCAGCACTGGGAATCCTATTCATGTGGCCACACAATTAAAAGAGAATAATTCTCTGTTCGTCAGAAGTTATCCACTGCAAAAAGTTCCCTAATATGGAATGAGGCCTGGTGGTCATCTTTTCCACATGGGCCAGAATTTTGGCTAGCTGGATTTTAACCAGATCGTGTGCATGTAACCACAAATGTTGTGGGTTCATGATTCTGTTAGACTATTCCTGCCTATAAGTCAACATTTCACCACAATATTTCCCATTCTCTGGGTCATACATTATTTTGGCTTTCTCTTCTGTAGTAGTCCCTGATCCTTAGTACAATGTAGGGTGAATTAATATAGGTGTCCTTTTTGAACATTCAGTACTTATTCTCAAGGCCTTCACTAGTTACATATCTCAGCAGACTGTTGCCACTTTAAAATCATCAATGGTAAGAACAGACTGGGTCTATGTATATGAACTTAAATATTTAGATGGCAAATTAATGGCATGACCATCCAGCAAAATAATAAGTTCTGTTCTAGGGCCTAAGATATTCCCAGCCTAGGCCTTTTGGATGGGATTACTGTGACTGTGGTGATATTTTGTTTGTTCTCTAACAAATAAAGCTTGCCTGAAGATCAGAGTGTCGAATTAACCACTAGTTAACCATAGAAGTCAGGCAGTGGTGTCATACATCTTTAATCACAGCACATAGGATCTCATGCCTTTGATCTAATACTTGGGTGGCACATGTCTTTAATTCCAGCACTAGTGAGGTGGAGATAGGAATGATATATCTGGGCAGAGAGAGGAATAAAAGACGGGAGGAGACAGGCTCTCACCCTTTTGGAAGCTGAGGATTTGCCAAGGTAAAAGGTGGCTATGGCTTGCTCCTTGTCTCTCTGGTCTTTCAGCATTTACCCTGATATCTGGCTCCAGGTTTTTATTGTTAAGACCAATTAGGATTCACACTACAGATTACACTATCAGGCATGAAATCATCTCCTGTAGAATCACAAATAGAATTAGAAAGGGGTTTGTTATTTCATAAAAGTCATGCCCCTACTGCACCAATGGGTATTTGTCAGACATTAAACGCTTAATTAGTTGGTCAGTGACTTTGATTGCCTTAGGACTTATTTAAGAACTATCAGGCACCTGTGAACAGGTAGTGCTGGGCATAAGATATTGCTCAAGCCAGTGTTGCAGTAATCAACTTCAATCATAATCCCAACAGCTTCAAGGAAGTATAGTATCAAAAACTCAGAAATGATGTGGAAGAAATTATGGCAACATTTACTATTGACCACAATGTACAATGCCTCATATCTACGTACATATTGGCATAAGGGCCCTTAACTGAGACAGAACTTCTTCAGGGCCATAATTTTTAACTGTGTCTAAGACAAGAGGAAATGGAATTAACTGCATATAATGTAACTATTTGTTTTCACAAGAAATCACACACACACACATGACAACAACAAAATCAACTAGCTACAGTTATTTCCATTTTTTGCAAATTTTCTCCACAGATATTGTAAGTACCCAGGTTGCCTGGTAAGCACAGATTCTCATCTTCAAAGATTCTGAAGCTACATTCCAAATACAACTATTAAGATCAGATGGCTGCATGTGTTCATTTATAGTTACAACTGAATTGAAATCCTTGTCAAGATCATATAAGTATCAAAACTATGCTTCTTCATAATATGTAAAAACTTCCTTGCATATCATAGACATATTCAATTATTCTTCTAATATGTTTGTTATCTAACTTTCCTGAATAAGGAGTCTGACATGATCACATGGCAGCTATAACTATAGAAATTGAGTGGCACTCTCACTATACTTTATAAGGAATCATCTCTCTTGGGAGAAAGAGAACTTTTAGAATAGTACTCTGTAATACTGCATTTAAAAACATAAAATCCTAAGACTTTTTTTCTGGAGATTTGGGCTATTCCTATTTCCATCCCTTGCCCTCTGTACCAATGATTTCCACTAATCATGTAGAGCAGTTTAGCCTTTCCCCTAGTACTTATCCCCTACTGGACATTAGTATATGAAGTAAAGTTATAAATATTCTACCCATTTCTATAGATTGACCAGTATGCATCTTCTTCAGACTTTGTATTCCATAATTTCAGTGTAAGCCCATGTATTCCTCTGCACAAATAATTGAGTTATTTGCCATTGCCTAGGTTAATTATTTCTGATATTCTCACCTAGATCATTTTTGATATCATATGAATAACTAGTCTTATTTCGTCAAACAATGTCTGAAGTATTTACTTTTACTGTTATACTTCTGATCTGTCACTTTGCAAAATACAATGGTACACCAGTCCATTTTTACTCATATAAACATTCTATGCACAGTCCTTATTTTGCCCTTTTTCTACTATCTAGGGGGAAAAAGTCCTACATTGAATACAACATTATGAGTTGAGGGAAAAACAGTAGCTAACAGCTGTTGAAGACAGGAAATTTGCACTATTGCTTCTGTGGTTTATTGTTATTCATTATCTGATCCTAGAATTATCACTTTCAAACTGCATGTACTGTAGTTAACCCTAACAGAATCCATAAGTTGATGCCTTTTGTACCATCCTGTTCACATTGGTTACTTCCAGTGTTCCATGGTCATTTTATCCTATTATTTAATCTCTACCTGTATCTAAAACCATTAATTATGTGAATTTTAGCAATTTTATAGTTTAAACAATAGACTGAATAAGTTCCAGAGTTCTTTCTTGCCCTGATCCCAATCAAACTTTTCAAGCATTCACTTTAGCTAATAAGTATGCCAGAATGGTATTTTCATGAGTTATATTTCTCCCTACAACCCCTACAAGGCTTATAAACACTCTATTTCTTCAATGGCTTTGATTGCTCTAGACTCATAAAACTTTAGTAATGTGGCCAACATCTCATTGTATAGATTATCTCTCATCTCTTTAAACAATGCTTCCAGATTACTTGACATTTTTGGTTTGTTGGATGGATCAAAATGCTGCCTTAAATACAGAACTATCTGTCCTATAGAACATTTTTGTTAGTGAAAGGCACTCAAGGCTTACTATGATACATATACTGTGACTATGAAATATTTATTATCCTTCTTTTCAATTTGTATAAAAACAAGACATCTGTTACATCAAAATCAGCATGGTATATACCAGAGACTATGTTAATTTGATCTCATAAACATTCTGTCAGGCACACCTGAAGCTTCAGCTCTCTCAATTTACAATTCTGTTGCTTCATAAACTCATTTTTAGCTGTGTTTTAGATCTTCATAGGAAGAATGAAATGATGAATCTTTTTTTCTAGTAACAATATTTTCCCACTTGCTGTGCTTTTGTTTATGGTTTTTTATATTCCATAAAGACAGCAGTTTCAAAGGCTTCCACCTAAGTTTCTGAAGTGCAGTAGTTTTCATATTTTATGGCTAATTTGTGGGCATCTATTAAGCATACATATTCCAATTACATATTTACAAAGCACAAAAATAATAGCCACATTGTTTTGTGGACCTATTATATGTTCTTGGAAACAAATGTATTCCAGGCAACTTTTATGATTGGATTCTGTATGCCCATGCTATATTATAGAAAATAGAATGATGATTAAATGTCTAGAATCTGTATACAACTACCAATTGAAAATTGAAATTTCCGGTGGTGTGCTGTGAGTCTTGCTCCAGGGAGCTCAGCAGAGAGCATGGCCGAGCTGGGAAACCATGACTTGAAATTCAAGAGGTATTACTGTTCATCACAACATTGTTGACCCTGCAATCTCCACTCCCTGCCTCTATGCCCATCCACCCGAGACCCCAGCCACTTCCTGAGACTTAGAGACCAGCCCCCAGCTCCCATCCTGCCCTGAACCTCCCATCTGGACAGGAGGTGAGTGCCTGGGCTCATACTGAGAGAGGCCTGCCCCTAGGTCCCATCCCTGGGCACCAGCCATTCCGGGGAAGACCTGCCCAACTTGGCCCCAGGTTCTGACCATAGGGTAGGATCCCCTCCACCCCAACTGAGAAGGTTTCCCTTCTCCAAGACCCCCAGCAGAACTTGCAATCTCGATGTCCTTCCTCCATGCCCATCTGCCTGAGACTCCAGCCACTTCCTGAGACTTAGAGACCAGCCCCCAGCTCCCATCCCGCCCCAAAGCTCCCATCTGGACAAGAGAGCTTCCATTTGGACCAGAGAGAGGCTTCCTGAAACTGTTAGCTCTGTCTGGACCAAGAGCGCTGATAAGACCAAGAACGAATCCACAAGGAGATGGGCAGATATCAAGGCAGAAGTACATACAACAAAATGAAGAGCAATACAGCATCACCAGAAACTAGCCCTCCTCCAACAGCTAGAACTGAACATCACAAAATGGAAGAAGCAGAAGAAAGCAACCTTCTTAATAACATTATGAAGAGGGTAGAGGCTTATATAGAAGAAATCATGAATGAAATTGAGGAAAAGACAAACAAAAAATGGGAAGAACGCTATAAAAAACTAGAGGAAAGGAAAAATAAAGCAGAAGAAAACAATAAAGCCCTGGAAGAAAACAATAAATCCCAGAAAGAAAATCATGAAAAAGCAATGAAACAGATGAAGGAAACAGTCCAAGACCTGAAAAGGAAAATAGAAAAAATGAAGAATACAAAAGCAAAGGGAATGCTGGAAATAGAAAATCTGAGTAAACGAATAGGAACTTCAGATGCAAGTATAACCAACAGAATGCAAGAGATGGAAGAGAGGATCTCTGGTGTTGAAGATACAGTAGAATAAATAGATTCATCAGTCAAAGAAAACACTAAAGCCAACAAAGTCATGCCCCAAAATGTCCAAGAAATTTGGGACACCATGAAAAGACCAAACCTATGAATAATAGGAATAGAGGAAAGAGAAGAATACCAACTCAAAGGCACAGAAAATATATTCAACAAGATCGTAGAAGGAAACTTTCCCAACTTAAAGAAGGAAGGGCCTATGAAGATACAAGAAGCCTATAGAACACCAAACAGACTAGACCCCCAAAAATAGTCCCCTCGCCACATAATAATTAAACAACTAAATGTAAAGAATAAAGAAAGAATATTAAGAGCAGCAAAGGAAAAACGCCAAGTGACTTATAAAGGCAAACCCATCAGAATAAAAGAACACCCGATTTCTCAATGGAGACTTTGAAAGCCAGAAGGACCTGGACAGATGTAATGCAGACACTAAGAGACCATGGATACCAGCCTAGACTAATATACCCAGCAAAACTTTCAAACATCATTGATGGAGTGAGCAAGACATTCCAAGACAAAGCCAGATTTAAACAATACTTATCCACAAACCAAGCCCTACAGAAAGCACTAGAAGGAAAATTCCAACCTAAAGAAGTCAGATACACCCTCAAAAACACAGGCAATAGATAAGGCCACAGCAGTAAACCCCAAAGAAAAGAAGTACACACACACTACCACCAAAAAATAACAGGAAAGAATAATTACTGGTCATTAATATCCCTCAATATCAATGGACTTAATGCACCATTAAAAAGACACAGGCTTGCAGAATGGATACGAAAGCAGAACCCATCTTTCTGCTGCAAACAAGAAACACATCTCAAATTCAAAGACAGACACTACCTAAGAATAAAAGGCTGGGAAAAGACTTTCCAACCAAATGGTCTTAAGAGCAAGCGAGTGTAGCCATCCTAATATAGAGCAAAATAGACTACTAACTAAAATCAATCAAAAGAGATCAAGAAGGGCATTACATACTCATCATGGGAAAGATCCACCAAGGTGAAGTTTCAATTCTGAACATTTATGCCCCAAACACAAGGGCACCCACATATGTAAAAGAAACAATACTAAAGCTTAAACCACATATAAAACCCCACACATTAATAGTGGGAGATTTCAACACCTCACTTTCACCACTGAAAAGATCTCCCAAATCTAAACTTAACAGAGAAATAAAGGACTTAACTGATGTTATGACTCAAATGGACTTAATCAATATCTATAGAACATTCCATCCTAACAAAAAAGAATATACCTTCTTCTCAGCACCCCATGGAACCTTCTCTAAAATCGACCACATACTTTACCACAAAGCAAACCTGAACAGATACAAAACAATTGGAATAACCTCCTGCGTTCTATCAGACCACCATGGTTTAAAGTTAGATTTCAACAACAACAACAAAAAAAAAACCTACAGAAAACATACAATCTCATGGAAACTGAACAATGCTCAACTGAACCACCAATGGGTTAAGGAAAAAACAAAGAAAGAAATTAAAGACTTCCTAGAGATCAATGAAAATGAAGACACCACATACCCAAACTTATGGGACACTATAAAAGCAGTACTAAGAGGTAAATTCATGGTACTAAATGCCCACATAAAGAAGTTGGAGAAATCTCACACTAGTAACTTAACAGCACACCTTGAAGCGCTAGAACAAGAAGAAGCAAAGTCTCCCAGGAAGAATAGACGCCAGGAAATTATCAAATTGAGAGCTGAAATCAATAAAATAGAAACAAAGAGAACAATACAAAAAATTAATGAAACAAAGAGTTGGTTCTTTGAGAAAATCAACAAGACAGACAAGCCCTTATCCAAACTAACCAAAAGACAGAGAGACAGCATCCAAATCAACAAAATCAGAAATGAAGAGGGGGACATAACAACAGACAATGAGGAAATCCAGAGAATCATCAGGTCATACTTCAAAAACCTCTACTCCACAAAACTGGAAAATCTAAAAGAAATGGATAATTTTCTGGATAGGTACCACATACCTAAGTTAAATGAAGACCATATAAAATATTTAAATAGTCCAATAACCCCTAAGGAAATAGAATAAGTCATTAAAAGTCTCCCAAACAAAAAAAGCCCAGGACCAGATAGATGGTTTCAGCACAGAATTCTACCAGATCTTCAAAGAAGAGTTAATACTAATACTCTTTAAATTGTTCCACACAATAGAAACAGAAGGAACATTACCAAACTCCTTCTATGAGGCTAACAATTACCCTGATTCCTAAAACAAACAAGGATGCAACAAAGAAAGAAAACTACAGACCGATCTCCTTCATGAACATTGATGCAAAAATACTCAATAAAATACTGGCAAACAGACTCCAAGAACACATCAAAACAATTATTCACCATGATCAAGTAAGCTTCATCCCAGGGATGCAAAGGTAGTTCAACAGACAAAAGTCCATCAATGTAATACACCATATAAACAAACTCAAAGAAAAAAAATAATCATCTCACTAGGTGCAGAAAAGGCATTTGACAAAATCCAACACCCCTTCATGATAAAGGTCTTGGAGCGATCAGGAATACAGGAAACATACTTAAACATAATAAAGGCAATTTACAGCAAGCCAACAGCCAACATCAAATTAAATGGAGAGAAACTCAAAGCGATTCCACTAAATTCAGGAACGAGGCAAGGCTGTCCACTCTCCCCGTACTTATTCAATATAGTACTTGAAGTTCTAGCCAGAGGAATAAGGCAACATAAGGAGATTAAGGGGATACAAATTAGAAAGGAAGAAGTCAAGCTTTCCCTATTTGCAGATGACATGATAGTATATTTGAGTGACCCCAAAGATTCAACCAAGGAACTGATACAGCTTATAAACACCTTCAGCAACATAGCAGGATCATAGCAGATCAACTCAAAAAAAAAAAATCAGTAGCCGCCTATATACAATTGACAAACAGTCTGAGAAGGAAATCAGTGATACATCTCCCTTTACAATAGCCACAAATGTTATAAAATACCTTGGGGTAACACTAACCAAGCAAGTGAAGGACTTATATGACAAGAACTTTAAGTCACTGAAAAAAGAAATTGAAGATGATGTCAGAAAATGGAAAGATCTCCCACGCTCATGGATAGGCAAGATTAACATAGTAAAAATGGCAATCTTACCAAAAGCAATCTACAGATTCAATGAAATCCTCATCAAAATACCAACACAATTCTTCACAGACCTGGAAAGAATAATACTCAAATTCATATAGAAAAACAAAAAACCCAGGATAACCAAAAGAATCTTGTACAATAAAACAACCTCTGGAGGCATCACAATCCCTGACCTCAAGCTCTACTATTGAGCTATAGTAATAAAAACACCTTGGTACTGGCATAAAAACCAACATGTGGACCAATGGAATCAAATTGAAGACCCTGACATTAATCTGCACACCTATGAACATATAATTTGTGACAAAGAAGCCAAAAGTATACAATGGAAAAAAGAAAGCATCTTCAACAAACGGGGCTGGCATAACTGGATATCAAAGTGTAGAAAGCTGCAAATAGATCCATATCTATCACCATGCATATAACTTAAGTCCAAGTGGATCAAAGACCTCAACATAAATCCAGCTACTCTGAACCTGACAATAGAGAAAGTAGGAAGTAGTCTTGAATGCATTGCCATAGGAGATCACTTCCTAAATATAACACCAGCAGCACAGACACTGAGAGAAAAAAATCAATCAATGGGACCCCTTGAAACTGAGAATTTTTTGTAGAGCAAAGGATACAGTCAACAAGGCAAAGCAACAGCCTACAGAATGGGAAAAGGTCTTCACCAACCCCACATCTGACAGAGGACTGATATCCAGAATATACAAAGAACTTAAGAAATTAGACATCAAAATGTCCAACAGTCCAATTAAGAAATGGGCTATAGAACTAAACAGAGAATTCTCAATAGAGGAAGCTCAAATGGCTGAAAGTCATTTAAGGAATTGCTCAACATCCCTAATCATCAGGGAAATGCAAATAAAAACTCTGAGATACCACCTTACACCTGTCAGAATGGCTAAGATCAAAAACACTGAAGACAGCTTATGCTGGAGAGGATGTGGAGCTAGGGGAACTCTCCTCCACTGCTGGTGGGAATATAACCTTCTACAACTACTTTGGAAATCAATATGGTGCTTTCTTAGAAAATTGGGAATCAATCTCCCCCAAAACCCAGCTATACCACTCTTGGGCATATACCCAAGGAATGTCCAATCATACCACAAGGGCACTTGCTCAGCTATGTTCATATCAGCATTGTTTGTAATAGCCAGAAACTGGAAACAACCTCGATGCCCTTCAACTGAAGAATGGATAAATAAAATGTGGTACATATACATAATGGAATACTACTCAGCAGAGAAAAACAATGACATCATGAGGTTTGCAGGCAAATGGATGGATCTAGAAAAAATCATCCTGAGTGAGGTAACCCAGACTCAGAAAGACAAACATGGTATATACTCACTCTTAGGAGGATATTAGATGTAAATCAAAGATGACTAGCCTGTTACTCACAACTCCAAGGAGGCTACCTAGAAAACAGGACCCCAAGAAAGACACGGGGATCACCCAATGAGGAGAAATGGAATGAGATCTACATGAACAGCCTGGACATGAGTGGGGGTAGTGAAGGGTGAGGGTCGAGGGAAAGAGAGCTTAGGGGAGTGGGAGATCCCAGCTGGATCAAGAAAAGAGAGGGAGAACAAGAAATAAGAGACCATGATAAATGAAGACCACATGAGAATAGGAAGAAGCAAAGTGCTATAGAGAGGCCCACAGAAATCCACAAAGACACCCCCAAAACAGACTGCTGACAATGGTCGAGAGACAGCCTGAACTGACCTACTCTGGTGATAGGATGGCCAAACACCCTAATTGTCGTGCTAGAAACCTCATCCAATGACTGAGGGAACTGCATGCAGAGATCCACGGCCAGTCACCAGGTGGAGCTCCAGGAGTCCAGTTGGCGAAAAATAGGAGGGTTTGTATGTGCGAGAATGGTTGAGTCCAAGATTGGAAAAAGCACAGGGACAAATAGCCAAATGAATGGAAACACATGAACTATGAACCAATAGCTGAGGTACCCCTCAGTGTATGAGCTGGCTGTTTGGAACCTGGGGCTTATACAGGGACACTTGGCTCAGCCTGGGAGGAGGGGACTGGACCTGCCTGGACTGAATCTACCAGGTTGAACTCAATCCTTAGGGGAGTCTTTTCCCTGGAGTAGATGGGAATGGGGGGTGGACTGGGGTGTAGGTGGGGGAATGGGGGAGAACAAGTCAATCCGTGGCTGATATGTAAAATTAAATTAAATTATAAAATAAAATTAAAAAAATGTAAAAAAAAAAGAAAATTGATATTTCCTTTTTCTTCATTATAAAATCACCCTAGTCAGTAACCACACATTGATTAGGGATAAGCTCCACAATTCTATAAAATCACTATGTTCAGAAATTTCATGCACTACTCTCTTCTTTTAGTCAGGTGATTGTTTTCAATTTAGAAGTAATAGACAAGAAAATATTTTAAAAGAACAGAACTACATTCTCACTAGCTATGTCCAGAATCATTTTCATCATCTGACTTCAACATTTAGCTCATTGATTCCATAGCCAAACACCAGGCCAAGTTCCTGGAGTCCAGTCTAAGCGAGAAAAGAGGGATTCTATGAGCAAGGGCCATCAAGATCATGATGGGGAAACCTAAGAGACAACCAAACCAAACTAGTGGGAACTCATGAACTTTAGATCAATGCCTGTGGAGCCTCCATAGGATTGGTCTAGAACCTCTACATAAGCAAGGCAGTTGTGTAGCTTGATCTGCTTACGGGGCCCCCTGGCAGTAGGATCAGGATACATGCCTGGTGCATGAGCTGGGGAGCCCACTACCTAAGGTGGGACAACTTATATAGTCTTGAGGCAGAAGGAGGGACTTAGACCTGCCTCTGCTGAATGTACCAGGCTCTTTTGACTCCCCATAGGAGGCCTTACCTTCTGGTAGAAGGGAATGGGGGATGGGTTGGGGGGAAAGGCTGGAGAGGCAGAAGGAGGGAAGAGGGGCATCTTTGATTGGTACGTAAAAATGAATAAAAAATTTCTTAATAAAAAGTCTTCATAAACTTTGTATAGCCATTAGTAATTTTTACTAGTAATCAGTCTTTAATCTTTGAATCTCTGTGGTCTCTAAAAAGTATCATTCCCTCTAGTTTTACACTATGGAAGAACTGAGCCTTCCTCCTGCTTTTTCGTATTCTGTATTTCTGGATTGAATAACATATAAAGATTACAGGTTTTTAGCAGTGTCTCTTATGGTCAGTTTCTGAATACTCTGGAGAGTAATTGTTATTCTAAGCACTGTCTAAACTTCTCTAATGAGAATGTGCATTGTCTGTTTGGTACAGAGTCTACCAGAACAATGCCATTGGCAGTGGCCCTCATTCTATTTCAAGATATGGTTGAAAGTATTTAGGTACCTTTTCATTGTTATAATTGGAGAGATGATAGTGATAATGCATGTGAAATAGCTAGAAATGTAGTAATTATCCATTCCCACAGTAAAAAACAAACATTAATAGTAAGATGATCTTATCTGTATCTTCCCAAAAAAGCAGTCAAATGTTCACATTTTTCAAAGCTATATGATGCATTCATCTAGGAATGAATATTCACATCACTAAAATGTTCATCAGTTTTCTTTACCAGTCTCACTATGATGATCCTTTCAACTTTATCACAATTAATAGAGGGCATCAGTTTTCAAAACAACAAAACATTGTATTAGCAGCATATTAAAACCAAATCCAGTGACTCTGACCAAGACATCCTCCTGAGGCAATCAGTAGTAAATCATAGTCATTTAATCTATTTCATTCAAATTTTTACCCTTTAATTCAGAACACCAATATTTCTCTTAAAGTCATAAATACCCAGGCAGTACATAATAGCTATGTCTGACAACTTCATCATGTGGTTCCTTTCTTCCCTTACCAGCTACAGAACCTTCCTAGATGAAGAATGCTGCCATTTCATCCCTGTTAGTTTCATTTTATGAGACGTGGCAGTAGATCCTTGGTAAGGCAAACATCATAATGCATACCCTTTATTTGTCTTTTTCCCAGAGCTTCAAATGAAAGAGTTGAGGCAATTATAAGAAGACAGATGAATCCCTTATATAAAAAAACCATGATTTTCAGGAAAATCTTCAACATTTCTCAAGTGCTTTTCTCAAGTGCATTTACTCAGAGAAATCCATCCCAAGCTCTTCTCACTCCCCTTTCAAGACCCTGGCTTCTGCATGGAATAATTGAAGCGTCTAATGATTTCAAATGTTTCTGAGTTTTTGTCACATTTATTGTATTATAGCACAGTTTTTTTCATCTTGACCTCCTGTAAGAGAGTGTGAATCCATATTTTCAAGTTTATATTCATCTGTTAAGCCTAATATCCCCAGAAATTTTTCTTTGTGTGCTTCTGAAAATTCTGGTAAGATATGTTGAATGGTTCTTTGGTCTGTGATGGGAAATTCAAAGCTAATGCTGGAAAATTCTTACTCCACATCCTAATTATCAGGGACCATCCACAGGTCATCTCCTTTTCCTGTACTCTCAAGACATTTTATACTCTCTGTGGAGATGTGATTTTCTTCTGAGATCCTATTACATGAGTAATATTTCAGTGTCTATGATTAATATAGATAAGAAAACCAAATTTAAATACAAGTACATCCTTTCAGTTCTGACATTAGTTGTATGCTACAGTTAATTAAAGTCAGCAAATGCAGTTGGGTGGTGGTGGCACACGCCTT
Source organism: Peromyscus eremicus (assembly GCF_949786415.1). Lineage (NCBI taxonomy): Eukaryota > Metazoa > Chordata > Mammalia > Rodentia > Cricetidae > Peromyscus > Peromyscus eremicus. The sequence goes on along the minus strand of NC_081426.1, from coordinate 49,444,081 downwards.
TAATCCCAGCACTCAGGAGGCAGAGCCAGGGGGATCTCTATGAGTTCGAGGCCAGCCTGGGCTACAGAGTGAGTTCCAGGAAAGGCTCCAAAGCTACACAGAGAAATCCTGTCTAACAAACAAACAAACAAACAAACAAACAAAAAACCCACCACCAACAACAACAACAAATGCTTCCAAAAAGTCTCCCTGACTTTAAAACAAAACTAAACAAACAACAACCTTGTGAATAAGATAGAACATTAAATCTACCATTGTCATTGTATATTCATTCCATAGTCCTCGTGGTTATTTTTTCTTTCTGAGTTCTCCAACATCAGAATAGCACAAAGATATGAATCTCACCTCTAATTTATAAAAAGGAGTAACATCTGAAGTCACAGCACTGGAGCATGTCTGGCACAGTCAGTATGACATCATCCTCATGAGATCATTTAGGGTTGCAAGAACATATTCTTCTTATCTGCCTTTTTAAAGAATGAGAAGTCAGAAAAAAAAGGTCGTATCACTCAAACAAGGTTTATTGAAAGCAAAGCACATAGAAAACAGATTCCTCATGAGTGAGAGAGGTTCCTCACATCAGAAACCTGTAGTGCAGAGTCAAACTATTATGTGTTGTTGTTGGATGAGTTCATTCTCAGTATTTGTTGATTTGAGATATCACAAGGGCTTAAATAATCCAGCCTCCTCCCTAAAAAAAAAGGTGTCTTAGTTAAGGTTTCTATTATTGTGAAAAAAAATATGACCAAGAGCAACTTGTATCAGAAGCAGAGACCAAGAAGTGGTGCTGCTTACTGGATTACCTAATAGCTTGCTCAGTCTGCATTCACACAGCACTCAGGGCCAGCAGGACTTGAGTGCCACTGTCTGCTGTGATCTGGGCCCTTCTATATTGATCAACGAGAGAAAAATCTAGCAGGGCAAATTCCCAATGAGGTTTTTTTGTTCCTAAATGACTCTAGCTTAGGTCAATATAACATAAAACTAGACAGGATAAAAAGGTAGGCAAGAGTTTTCACAACACCTCCCTTAGAAGACCTGAAGTCCCATGAAAGCTCCTTCACAGCTGGATAATCTCTGAGTTTATGAAGGAGAAACAAGAAGTCAGTCATACTAGATGTTTAAATGAAAAGTCCACCAATGTCTCCCGAGGTTCTTTTCTCTGCCTGTCTTCCTTGCATGAACATGTTTAACTTCTAGTCCCTTAGGTCTCCAATTAGGAAGCTAAAATTACGTTTTTATTGACAATCAGGCACAGGTCTTATGGATTTCCGAATATTCGTTTCTTGAGAATTATCATGGACCAACTATCTTAAGTCCTGTGCTTTTATGTATTATTGCAGATGAAGAGGTTTCTACAGATGGCATTAAAAAATATCTTTGATAAAAAACATAAAAAGCGGTAGGAAATTTAAGTATGTCAGTGTGAGGGACAAGGAAAAAACTGATTCTACAATAAATTCAAGGGCATAAATAACACCAGAGCTATGACTTTCCTGATAGAAGATGGCAAGCCATCATTTATTTATTTATTTATTTATGGTTAGAAGGAATAATCACCTACTGAAAAGAAGTGAGGCAAGATGTTTTCCTTTGATGATGGCAATTTTCCAGGGTTAAAAGAAGCAAGCCCACAGCAAGTGCTGTGTGGTTACAATGTCATGGGCACATGTGTGATACACTACATAAAGTACATCACAAGTGGGCCAAAAACAAACTGGAATGACACCTCGGACAGGCTACACTAAGGTTTGCACTTAGACTGCTCGAAGATATAACAAGGACAGCTCTTTGTCATCTGCTGGGCTCTCGAAGTGATATGAGGTGAAGTGGAAGTGTTAGGTGAAGACTAGATCAGATAAGCTTTTCAAGGCTAGGATACAGAATGAATTTTATCTTGACTGTAAAGAGAAGTTTTTGAAGACATTTAAGATCAGAGGTAATTTGATATTGCCCTTTTAAGTACATTTTTTCAAAAGAGAATTAATAAGCCTTTGTTACTAACACCTGAGCCTTTTAGAGAGGATTATAAAGTATTTTCAAGGTGAACAAGGATAAGATGCTTCATTCTCTTCCCTAAACTGTAAAAATTTTAATGTTAAAAAGAAAAAAGACTGTGGGATTTTTTTTTTTTAGAGATTTTTAAAATCCTAGAAGACTGACTTGACATGTCACTCACTGTGCCATGAAGCTATCAAAAATAATTCGACTTAAAATGAGACAATCTAAAAAACATACCTTGTCACATTGTCAGCTGGAGGATGATACGTCCACTGTATTTCACTCTTCTGAGCATCACACTTTTTCTCATTTATACAAAATATTTCTGCCCCCCACCGGCCCAGAAAAGTATCTATATTATCTACCAAAGTGTTCCATATATAATCAAGTTTCTATTAATACATAAAATGTGTTGACAAACTTTTTCACAAAGATAGAAGACATACAAACTAAAATTCTAGTGTTATTATTTCAGTTAATGATTCTCATTACCATATATTTATGAAACTGAGCATTGTATTAAGCATATTTCAGGAAGCTCTAGTGATGGAAAAATGTCTTTCTGTACTCTGTAAATATGTGTTGCTCTGATTGGTTGACAAATAAAGCTATTTGGCCTATGACAAGGCAGCTTAGAGGCAGGCAGGGAATTTGAAGAGAGAGACAGGAAAATGGTTGGGAGAGTTGCCAGCAAGCCACCCAAGAAGCAAGATGTAATGGGACACAGGTAAAGCCACAGAACATGTGGCAATATTTAGATCAATAGTTATGGGCTAATTTAAGATATAGAGCTAGCTAGCTAAAAGCTTGAGCCATGGCCTTGCAGTTATAATTACTATAGGCCTTTGTGTGTTTACTTGGGTCTGAGTGGCTGCAAGCCAGGCAGGACACAGGAAAATTTCAAATATACTCTAGAAGTAACTGACAAAATTCGAATACCGTGAAATATGAAATTTTTATATAAAATGATAGTATTCTTTCCATTTTGGGTTAAGCATCTAACATATATCAATTGTCTTACTTTTAGAATGGACATTCTTTCAAGTTAAGAATATAAACTATTGTCATTATTCTTGATATACAGTACATGAAATGCTAACTACTGAACCAAAAATCAAAGAATATTTTGAGATTCATCAGGCTAGTGAAATGTCCACTCTTATTCATATTTATAACAAATCAGCTTCATATTTGTTTATAGAATGCACTAGAATCAAAATGACATGTGCCATGTGCCATGTTTCATTTAAGTTTAAGCAAAAATACCCATTTATGTTCTATGTATAATAATATGCATATGTTTTATATATATAATATTCACTGCTATTATAATAGCTATATATATTTTATTTTATTGACACTGTAATATTATAATTATTTGAAATTCTCATACCTTCTTTGTGTTAATAAAAACTAATTTATAGTTGGGTATGGTATGTCCCAACACACCCAGACAGAATTATATGGTTTCTAATTTGAGGCTGCCTATAGAGCCATAAGAAAACTTGGGATATACAATTTCAAAATTATAATAATAATAATAATAATTTGACCATAAGAACAAAAGAGAAATGAAAATCTTTTTTTCCCCTGACAGAACATTGATATTCTGAACTTAATGATTCTCAAGAAGATGGTGTCTAGGTTGCAAACAGATCGATGATCATGAATATTCAATCTAAACCATAGAATTTTCAACTGAAGTGTGAAATAGGCAAAGTTTCACAGATAATGAAAAAAAAAGACATATTTTGGAACTACATTTTTCCTGCAATTCTCCTCATCAGGCATGCTCTGATTCCTGGCATTGTACATTAGTGGCATGGAAGATTCCAAAGCCTAGACACAAAGCAGAACGTTGAGTATTGCTGCATTCAATGTAACAGTAGCATCAAGAAAACAAAAAAACAAACAAAACCCCCTTCCAACATGATTTTTATTGAGTATTTTTCTACAGACAACAACCTTAGCTGTCAGATCCCTTTCTGTCACTTATGATTTATTTTCAAACAGTTGAATGTAGATCCCCAGATTAAATAAAATGGATAAAGTAGTCTGGTTTATGTTAATCAGTTTTCAAAATAGTAATGAGATACTTTTATGGATTGGATTGCCAACCTATTTGAAAAGACAGATTGGAGTCTTAATTTCTATCACCCCCAAACATGCTATACTTGGAAAATAAGCTTGTTAGACAGACACTTATGTTAAAATGAGTTCATTAGATAAAGAGTCAACTAATATGATGAGTGCCTTATGGGAAAGAAAAAAAAAATAATCCTCTATACATGCATGGAGGCAGAATGGTGAAGATGGGGGAGGAAAAGAGGAGGCTGAATGGAGGTTTATTTGTTTGTTTGTTTTCTATACAAGCCAAGGACTATCTGGTCTACTGGAAGCTGGGAAATGATAAGAAGGCACCTTCTACATATTTCAGTTCACTTTGGAGACTGGAACTGTAGCAAATTAATTAGCTGTTTCCAAAGCCATCCAGATTTGGACTTCATTAGGGTAGGTGTGAGAAAGTGTTGCGCTACCATCAAAACTCTCAGGAGTAAACGAGGCTGTGCTACAGCTCAGAGGATCTATGACCAAAACAATGAAACTCATATTTTGCCTTACTTAAATTTTAATAAGATAATCAGAAGATATCTATTTCCTAAGTCATCAATGCCAGACTATCTGGGTTATTCCAATAAGCCTTTATTTACATTTTCAAAACACAAGGTGGAACAATTAAAAATGTTAATTACTTGATTTAAATGTGCATCAGTATGTTGAAGGAAGTTGTTAAAATTACTGAGTATTAACTCTGAACGGTTTGCCAAATCTCATACTTCTTGGAACTCTGGATTATTAAGTTTAGTATGTACTGTACATACATAATGGATTATTACCTAGATATCTGATTATGAAAGATCAGATTACTTTATAGTACATTTTATTATCTCTCTCTACAAGTTCAGAACCAACAGGATGAATATATTACTTAGGGGTGTTTATTCATCCATCAACAGCTGTCTTCACACTTGAAAACATGAGAACTCTTTAACTGCTGAAACCATGAGGCTAGGTAAGACGAAGTCCCAAAGTTCTTTGAATCTGGGGTACTCTCAGTGTTTCTACCCAATTTGGGGTGTCATCCCTGTCCTTAATCCTCGTGAGGCCTGACAATGTTTGGAAAGGAAGAAGATACATAGATTTTCAGAGAGACTTCATCTTGGCATTATTCTAAGAAAGCTCTTAGACCAACCAAGACGTCTGAAAAGACACTGTTCTTTAACAAATAAAATAATTCACAAAAGGTTTCCATCATTTCAATGAAAGTCGAATTAGAATATTCCACTTTATAAAATACACACAAAAGATGAACTCTCAAACTATGAAAACACAGGTAACTTTAATTGCATGTTATACAGTGATATAAACTAACCAGAAAAGACTAGATGTAAAATGATTACAATTATGTAACAATCAAGAAGATAAAGAATCTGTACAGACAGTAGATTTTATATATATATATATATATATATATATATATATATATGACTTAAAGAGATGAAAAAATGACATATTACAATATAATTTTAGAATTAGAAAACACTGTGTATGATAATTTAATAGAAACTGCTTGTGCTCATTGCGTTGCATAAGAAGAACAGCACCAGACACTTAATGTCAGCTAAAGGTGGAGGAACTTCTCACATGTCTATGCAAGTTTAATTTCCCTGGAACAACCCTGCCTGTAAGGCAGCTGCCCTGGACAGTGAAGAGTTACTATCTTGGCATTATTCTATAAGAAAATTCCTATACCATCCACAGTCTATGTTCTTCTTATGATGCTGTTCTTCTTATGCAACGCAATGAGCACAAGCAGTTTCTATTAAATTATCATACACAGTGTTTTCTAATTCTAAAATTATATTGTAATATGTCATTTTTTTCATCTCTTTAAGTCATATATATATATATATATATATATAAAATCTACTGTCTCTACAGATTCTTTATCTTCTTGATTGTTACATAATTGTAATCATTTTACATCTAGTCTTTTCTGGTTAGTTTATATTTCTACATATTCTGAGTTTTGCTATAAAATGAAAATCACAGTGAAAAATTTAACTCTCAAAAGTGGATTCATGCATATGCCATCACAGTTCACATTTCCTAAACAAGAGTTTGGATTTTTGACACACTTACATTGTGCAGTTAATGAAAAACAGATGGTAAGTGCAATCTGATGACAGGAAGCCAAGATAAAAACAAGCCAGTTGATGGAAAAGAACGCCTTACTCTATCAGGAGTCAGAAAGAAATGCAAAGGGATCTTCCTTTGAGGGCAGCTGGTGAAGGAGACAACGTCCTGAGTGTAAACCAATCTTTCTTTTATTTTTTTTAAAATAGAAATGTACTGTGGTTGTGAAATGAATACAATGTTTCTCAACATCAAATATATTATTCTGTGGTTTGTTATCTGAATGGTAAATATGAAATTCTGCACGCCTCAAATTTTGAGACATGAGACAAAGTTCACAATCATCTGAACACTACAAAAATCAAAGATACTTTATTTTGAGTATTCTTTTTAAAAGATATGTATTTTAAATAACGTTTTTATTTAACCTTTGAGAATTATATACACTATATTTTGATCATATTCTTTTCCTTCTCCCAGGCTAACTCTACTTTACTACCAACCCAACTTCATATTCTCTCTCTCTTTTAAATAAATTTAAAATGAAAAAAAACCAACAAGTTTAGCTTGCCTCGGTCAACGATTTCTGAGTATGGGGCCTGCCCTGACATGTGGTTTATACAACAGGTGTTGCTTCAGTGGAAATAAAAAACAAACAAATTTTTCCTCTTCCAGAATCTCTCCTTTGTGAATACCTTCTTAGCTTAGCAAGGAGTGGGACATTGTGTTTCTGACTTCCTCTCCTCCATACTAGAATGTTGTCAGGCTAGAGCTTGTTCCGGTTTGTGCCTGCTGTCACAGTCTCTGTAAGTTCATAGGTGTGTCACTTTTACAGTTTCTGAAAACCACTGTTTCCTTGAAAGCATCCACCACCCCTGATGCTTAGTATATTTCTGCATAGAATCCATGAGCTTCAGGAAAGACTTGTGATAAAAGCATACCATTTAAGCATTTCAAAATCTCTTATTATCTACACTTTGTCTACTTCTGTGTTTATGTGTTAATTATCATCTACATCTAGAAGGTTGAGAGACACACACTGATCTGTGGAATAGAAAGCAACATGTGGCAAAGAACATAAAATTGATTGAGCAGGGAGGTTTGGAGTATTAGGGGAAAATTGTGAAAGGAGAAAAAATGATCAGAATATCTTGCATATTTTTTAATAAAAATAGAAAAAGAAGACATCTATTTACTACAACATTCATTTAGCAGAATAATTGCATTAGGTTTTCTCCTAAGACCATTGGCTTATCTATCCACAGGGCCTTGTTCTCATTAATAATGTGTCACTGTAATTCTTGCTTGGTAAATGTAATTTTACTAGGTCAAAGTTAAAACCTTTTTGTTTAGACAGAAAAGGGGAAGTGATGGGGGCATGTCTTTCTGTATGCTGCAAATATGTGTTGCTTTCATTGGTTGATAAGTAAAGCCATTTGGCCTATGGCAGGGTAGCTTAGAGGCAGGCGGGAACTTCAAAGAGAGAGAGACAGGAAGAAGGCAGAGAGAGAAGCCAGTGAGCCGCCTAAGGAACAACATGTAATGGGATGCAAGTAAACCCACGGAACAAGTGGCGATACATAGATTGATAGTTATGGGCTAATTTTTTTTTTTCAAAATGAACAAACTGTTTTTATTCACTAATATAAAATGGCTACAAATATAAGAAAAATTCATTGCACCATCAGTCATCAAGGAAATGCAAATCGAAAGTATGTGCTATGCCACTTTACACCTATGTAGAGGCCATGGTGACAACTTTTTTTTTTTTAAATTTTTATTTTGCAGTGCAATTAGGTTCTACATACAGGCACAGATTCCCTTGTTCTCCCCCCTCCCGCCCCCCTCACCTTCCCCCCAGCCCGCCCCTCATTCCAATCTCCTCCAGGGCAAAGCCTTCCTCACAGACTGAGATCAACCTGGTGGACTCAGTCCAGGTAGGTCCAGTACCCTCCTCCCAGGCCGAGCCAAGGGACCCTGCATAGGCCCCAGGTTTCAAACAGCCGACTCATGCAATGAGCACAGGACCCGGTGCCACTGCCTGGATGCCTCGTTATGGGCTAATTTAAGATATAAGCGCTAGCTAGCAAAAAGCTTGAGCCATGCGTATGCAGTTATAATTAATATAAGCCTCTGTGTGTTTTCTTGGGGTGCACGAGTGGGAGAGATTTGTCCCGACTGCCAGAAGGCTGAGACACAGGAAATCTTCTAACTGCTACAATGTCTTATGTAAAATCACAAGTGCCGCATAAATGAGGGTCGGACACATGTAAGGCTGACTCCTATCATTTTCCTCATCAGATGTGTACTGAATCAACACTATAATCACCATATTTGATTCCTTTACCTTTAAAGGTGAAAAATGTATTCATTGAATTATTCTTTACTTTCTTCCTGAATGTTATAACTCTGTTTATTATTTACCTAAAATTCTTAAAGGATTTACTCCGCTATTGAGTGAAAAACCAATTCTCTCTATTTTTTACTACATAGGTGGATTTTATTGGCCTTTAAGCAGTTTAATTCTAAATGCATAAGGCTTTTTTTCTGTTTAAATTATTTTTAAATTGCCAAACTATGGATTTTTTCCAGTTTATGCTCAGGTTAATAACAGCAGGTCCACTGTTTGTCATTTTAATGGCTTTTAATTGTCCTGTGGTCAATAGAAGCAGATGCCAAGTGTGTCCTTCGTGTAGTTTGTCTACATTTAGCCACTTTAATGTGAACTTTAAAATTTGTTGAGAAAGCTAAATAGCAAATATTCAATAAACTACACACTTTCTACTTACATTTTAACCCTTGGTTATATGTCATGTGTCTTATAAGTCATAGTATTCTAGAATCAAGTAATGTCATATTAATACAAATATGTCATTCAAAATGCATAGAAACCCAAAAATATATTAAGTGTAGAAAATATATTCACTGACAGAAATAAGACAAAGCCATAGAACTATGTATTGTGAGTAGACATCAACTCTCAGTAGTCAGTTTGTTGTACGTTACACATTTCAACAATTTAATTAGAATGCATAGACAAACACTTATTAAACTTATTATTATATGATTACATTTTTCATTTTTAATAATGGATTCCAGTTTTTTTTTTTCTAGAATTAAATTGGGCCAATGCCATGGCTTGTTTAATAAAGGTGCTTGCCACTTAGTTTGATAGTTTTTCCAATTCTATTATCCAAATTAGAGAAAGAGAAAGGCAACTCCTAAAAGCTGTCCTGTCTAATAGAAACACACACACACACACGCACACACACACACACGAGAGAGAGAGAGAGAGAGAGAGAGAGAGAGAGAGAGAGAGAGAGGGAGAAAGAGAGAGGGAGAGAGAGAGAGAGAGAGAGAGAGAGAGAGAGAGAGAGAGAGAGAGAGAGAGAGAAAGGTGGGGAGAGAGACTTGTCCATGCACACTCATACATACACATATTTTTAATGCAAAAAACTAATTAAATTAATATTTAAGCCAAAAGGTGTGGTGAATTTTATAGCCATAATCAATCCAGGAAGCTGAGGCAAGACATTCCAAAATTTGAGGCCAGCCTAGGTAACAGAGGCAATATAAGGATTTCTTGCCCTGAAATACACACAAAATCATATTTAACTCTTGTTAGTTTCCAAATTATGAAATTTTTCTCTAGATTGTGATGCTTGAGGAAAAGTCTCCATTTCCTGCAAAAAGGTTTTTCATTGTCTCCTACTACAATCAGAATTAAAGAAAATCACTCATTTTAAACTTATAACAATTTTTAAAAAAATATTTATGAAGTCTTGCTTTTATGAAGTCTTTTTACATTCTTTACAATTCTCAGATTTCTCATAAAATTATATATCTAAATTTATTTTTAAGACTATACTTTGTGGCCAGGTGGTGGTGGCGCACACCTTTAATCCCAGCACTTGGGAGGGAGGCAGAGCCAGGCAGATCTCTATGAGTTTGAGGCCAGCCTAGTCTACAGAGCAAGATCCAGGACAGGCACCAAAACTACACAAAGAAACCCTGTCAAGAAAAAACAAAAACAAAAACAAAAAAGAAAAGAAAAAAGACTATATTTTGTATGAAATTATAAGCTAAAGTTTTTATAAAGTGTTTCTTATATTTAAGGAGTTTACAAGTGGTTGCCTTTAAAGCAAAGACAATATTAAATATAGATTCCTGCATAGGACATAGGGGCTATTAATATAAAAGTTTATATGTATATCTGCTAAAGAACTTTTTCACTCAGTAGACAGCTTATTTGGTGAAATGATGGTTTCTTTTGCTGTATATCATCAGCTTTGTAGTTTCATGAGGTCCCATTTATTAACCATTGGTCTTTTGGGCTGCCCTAATAGGAGCCCATTCAGAGAAAGTTTTTACCTGTGCTCATGAATTTGGAAGTATTTCATACATTCTCCTCTATCAGATTTAGGGTATCATGTCTTCTGCTGATGCCCTTGATTCATTTGGAGTTGAGTTTTGTGCATGGTAAAATATAATAATCATGTTTCACTCTTCTACATCTAGCTATCGAGCTTGATCAGCAGAATTTGTTGATGATGCTGTCTTTTAACATATCTAAAACAGGCTCTTGTGTTGGAAGCTTGCATTTTCTCATGGAACCCTCAGGTCAACAATGTAAGTGCTGTATTCACACAGCACTCTCCCACTGGAGTCAGACGCTATTTGTTCTGTATTTATAAGTTACATTTCCCAATTTGAATCAGCATTTGGTATAAATAAATATAACTTACCAATGTAAGATCATATGGTCCAAATACATTTAAAACTTATTCAATATACATTTTAATGCAATTCTATCATGAATGGCATATCAACATTCAATAAATTGCAGTTCAGCTGAATTTCCTTGTTCTAGTGTGCTTGAGTTTTGACCAACCATACATATGTAGTAGTTAAAAATTGAATACATTACTCTAAGCATTCATCTTGAAAAAGGCAATGTAACAGAACACGTAGAATTATCTTAAAATATGTACAATTCAGCATTTGGGCTCTTGTTAAAATATAATTTTTGTTAAGGTCACATGCTTTTCTGAAATGGATAATTGGAAGTGATAAGACATTCACGCAGACCAACAGTTTTGATATATTTCCCCCGGGCCACACTAGGGATTACTTTTAATCAGATAGCCTTCTGCTATCTTTAAAATGCTGGTTGCCACAGGTTCTGTGACACTGTCATTGTTTTTCAGTCATTTCTCTGCTATGTTGCATTTCTCCTTAGTTTTCTTTAAAAATGTATTAATCAAAAGAACGATCATCCAAAAGACATAAAACTTGGCATGTAAAATTCAATACAGAGACATTTTGAACTATTAAATAATCATAATAAGGTTACATTTGTATAGTGCTCCACATTTAGAAAGTTTTGTAACACATTTTATAATCTGAAACTTGAGTTAAAGCTGAGTTGTGAATAAGTTTTCTCCTCATAACCTTATTTCCAAAGGTGGATTGCTTTGTTTCCTGAATGCTAGAAAAACATATCAGAAATATCTAGGAGACATGTTGTCTCAAGTTTCTCTCAAATTCTTCTCACCCACCTAAAAGTAAACTGATCATACACCCACTCAAATTCTGAATTATTTATAAAAACATACTTCAGTGACTCATTTCTTTTAGGAGTGCTATATTAAGTGGTTTTGCTTATATTGTGATTTTAATTCAAACATTATCCGTTTGGGAATATAGTTTCTAATGAGAAAGCTTATTTCTGTAGCTATTAGTTGAGTTGGCTAAAATTATAGGCTTAATAGAGTATAGTTAGAAAATGGGTTTGTATAATTTAATGTTGGAGTTATCAACAAAGACAATAAAGTGATCATATAGTTAAAGTAGTAAAGGTTGCAGTTACAGACTTCTTGATGAAGATATAAACTGTGAGCCAGATACTGTTCACAAATGGAGCATGACCATCTCTCTCACCCTTTATAACTGATCTTTAATATTTTCCTCAAGAAAATTTTCCAGAACAGAGAGTATGTTCTAATAGATAAGACATATGAAACACTTGAAAAAGTGGCACAAACCAGAAGGAAAACTTTACTAAATCTTAAATAAGAGTGAATTGATCATTCCTACCAAACCTTGTGTTCCACAAAAATGAGGTTTGTTTAGACTAAAAAAATTAGTCTAAAGCTAATAATATAGATGCAACCTTAGAACAAATCTATATCTTGCAATCAAAGTATGTGGTATGATGCTCAAATTTTCTGGTCATCTAGTTTTGGTAAGCAAGCAAGAGGAATGGGAAGAGCCTGTATGTCTTTTAGGGAAATTTAGGGCATACCTGACTAGCACTTTTTGAGGTGGTATCCCACACCTGGCCATGGGCTTTTGGTTTAGTCAACAATGGGTTTTAGCAATAGCTTTCTTTTTCCAAACTTCTAAGATATCTCTTCTTTTAACTCTTGGATTTTAATTGCCTCACAAAGTAATGCATTTCTGTATGGCTTATTCATACTCACTTCGTTTGGTTACACCTCCATCCCTACCTCTGTATCCTCACTCCATCACTGCTTTATCTTTTCTATGCCCAGAAGTATCTTCCTCTTCATATGACCTATATCCTACTAGCCCCTTTGACTGTGGCCCCCCAGGTTACTAAATACACTCAAAGTTAAATACAAAAATCTAAACATTTGAAGATATCACCCATATATGTAAAAGAATATACCCATTGATGAATATCTAACCTCACTCCATTCCTCACCTACAACGAACATAGATAAGCAAGAGATCTATATTAAAAAAATCAAGTAATTTGGTTATATGCCCCAGATTATGTCATATGTGGTAGTTCTTGCTTTATGAAGAATCTTCATGCTCATTATTCTAGTGGATATTTGATTCTACATCCCTGCTAACCATTAACATTCCCCCTTTACCTAAAACCTCATGCAGTTTTTTGAATGATGGATTGATTTGATAAAAGTCATTCTGACTGGAGTGATATGGAATCTTAATAGCTTTAACCCAGATTTTCTACTTACTAACAATGTTTAATGTTTTTCTTTCTTTGTTTGTTTTTCTTTTTTCTTTCTTTTCTTTTCTTTTCTTTTTTTTTTGTTTTGTTTTTTTGAGACAGGGTTTCTCTGTGTAGTTTTGGTGCCTGTCCCGGATCTTGCTCTGTAGACCAGGCTGGCCTCGAACTCACAGAGATCCGTCTGGCTCTGCATCCTGAGCGCTGGGTTTAAAGGCATGCACCACCATGTGAATACCATTCTGAGAACTGCTTTCAGTGTCAAAGCCAGTTTTTTAAGTTTTTCCTTGACATTTAGTTTTTAAGTACTTTGTATAATCTAGATATTAATCCTTGTCAAATGTGTAGCCGGAAAACATTTTTTCATTCTGTAGGTTGTTATTGTCCTCAGTTGAATGATTCCTTTGCTATACAGCATGATTTTTTTCATGACGTCTCCTTAGTACAATGTTGACCTCATTTCCTGAACAATTGCAGTTTTATTTAGAAACCCTTTCCCTATGCCTATATGTTATAGCAAGCTAGAGTTGAACCGAAATTTTGCTTTTTTGTTGTCTGGCTTCCATGGTGCCAGAAACGCTGGTTAGTCTGCTTTGAAAGTATTACCTAATGTGAAACTTCATTGACAAATAAATACTTGATGATTCAACTAACTGCCCTTTAAAATCAAAACTAAATGAGAGTTGGCTTTCACAAATGTGCATCTAAAATGTTAGCTGATAGAGATATGGTAGGAAAGAACATAGACCAACACTGTCAACGTGGGGTTACAGCCATTTTTATAAAAACATGATTCATTATGAGCCATACTTAAAAACTTGGCAAATTAGTCTCAATGTTTAAACCTTGAATGTGTTAGACACACATGTATATGATCACATGTGTACATATGTAGACAATTGTAAACAGATATAAATATAATGGACTTATTCTAATTATATAAAAGACATTAAAGAAATACAAATTTATAATATATATATAAAACATAAAAGTAAGATTAATCATATCATTGTGTAGATATGAATTTTATAAGTAATTCAACAAATTGAATTTATTGTATGTGAAGAGAGGCTGCTCAAAAGAACTTTTGAAAGGAAAAAATGTAGAAAAAATGAAAGAACGAATTATTTGAAGGGAATATGTAACTTTTTAGTGGGAAAAATCATGTTGTACAACTTAAGTATATGCAATAAAAGAGAAAGAATTTAGGTGTACTGTAAATGAAGCATTGATGAAAATCCTCAAGTAGACTAAAATGCAAAACAAAAAAGCAAGATGAATATAATATATGACTAAGTTTAATAAATAATTAAAACACATATGCAGGAAATTTCACAACCTTATCAGCACAGGAGAGTTTCTGGAAATACCCTGATAGCCAAGGGTTCTATCGGAAATTAGAGAACTCATTTTTTTCTGGTGGTTGGTGACAAAGAGATATCTGATACATGGCTTATTTATAGCAATAATTACAGTTTGGCCTCTATTTTATGTTATTTCTTAGTTTTATTTTTCATTCTTGAGATTATACTATAATTACATAAATCCCCTTCTCTTTCTGTCCTCCAAACACTCTCATATCCCCCTCCTTGATCTTTTTAAAATTTGTGGCCACTTTTGTCATTGATTGCTGTTGCATGCATGTACGAATATATTTGTATATTCTTAAACATAACGTGCTCAGCCTTTATAAAGTTACTTGTATGTTTTTAGGGCTGACCAGTTAGTGTGCTCTTCCATGGGTAAGACTATTTGTTCAAGTCTGTGTTCCTTAGTTGCCTATAGTTCTTTGTGTAAGGTTGAGATCTTGGGGTCTTTTCCCCATCCATTTAGGCATGTCCATTGTTGTCATTCAGCTCTTGATTATGAGCCGTTTTGGTGAGGCTTTAATGGGTATAACGTCTGATAGTACAGGAGGCACAGTCTCACAACAAACTCCCTGATACTGTCTCTCTCTACTCTCTCCTCTGAATGAATCCTTGATCAGATATAGGAGTTGTTTTGTTGGTGTATCCAATGAGACTAGGCTTCATAACTCTGCAATTTGATTGATTATGGTTTTCTGAATGACCTCTATTCCAAAGGAAAAAAATTCCTTGAAGAAGGATGAAGACTACACATTTTGTAGATATAATGATTAATATTTGGACTGTAGATAGAGATTATGCAACATTTAGTGATCATTGAAAGTAACATACATGAAGGACTCTTATAATATACATTTATGTACATAATATATTTCCTTCTGTATTATCTGATTCTCACAAGAATCTTGTTTTGTAAGGAAGGCAAGAAAATAACATCCTCTCTCTAAAACATTCATAAGAGTAGAGAAATTGGTTGCTTGCATAAAGTCAGAAGAAATGGGTTACAGAACCAAACCTTGTATCTTTACAATTATATTTTTATAGAAACACAAAAGAAAATGCTTTATTTGGTACAGAAAATAGTACACCATACTTCATGTAAAATTTAAATTTTATTTTTCAGTGCTTATGAATTTCATTTTTCAGATTGTAAAGTATATGCTCATAATTGTACCTTTCCAATTACTCAAAGACTATTACATAAAACTGGCATCTTGGAGATAGAGTCTACCTTTTAAATTCTTCCTATCATAACATAAATACAAGGGTAATTTTTATAATCTTTTTTTGATAGTTTGTATTCCACTAGCACTAAAACATTTAATTTTATATTACAGTTCCCAGGTTTTTAATCTTACTTCCCTTCCTGCATTTTGGTCCTTAAAACAGGAATTTTTCAGTTCCTGAAAGATTTGTTGATTAACCTCATAAGAAAGAGTTGCTTGTCTCTTGGAAGCAAGGGTGATAGATTTTCACTGCTAACACAGAAGAGAGTGTACCAAAATTCTGTTGATAATCTAATGAACTATACATTTCTATATTAAACAATTTTTATCATCTTTTGATGCAAATAAGTTACTGTTCAATATTTCTGCTGTGTGTATACCTCACAGCATTACCCAGTTGACTGAACCATTACATAAAAATGAATATTTCACTTGGACATTGCAAAACTCAGAAACATTTTTTGGATGCTTCTGTTGCTTGATATGAATAACGTCATTATTCTGTAAACTATAGTTTTTATTTTCTCTCTTTAAGACAAATTTATAAAGAAATTTATCAAATTCTACAGTTTTTTTGGTGTGTGTGTGTATGTGTGTGTTTTCAAGGCAGAGTTGAAACTGTGTTATTATCTGGCTATGTAAAAATACCTTTAAATAATTTCAAGTAGAAGTGTTTCTTCCATAAAGAACTCATTAGTACAAAAGTTAAGAGTCTGAAATAGTAATGTTTACTTTCTATACTACTGAGAGTTGGGCACAATTTCTTGAGGTGTTCATACTGGAAGAATTGGAACCTTGAGAAACATAGAAGCCTTTCTGGCAAAGAGAACAAGAAGAGCCTATTTCAAAGTGGCCAGTGTAACAAAGGTCTTGATGGTAACTTTTCCACTGTGTGAGTTTAGGTGTGTAGGTGTACTAACAGCATCCCATTGGGGATACAGAACCAACAGAACAGTATGATCCTGCATTCAGTTTTGAAGCCTATCTCTCTGTCTTTTTGGGAAATTCTGTGATCTCCATAACTTTCTTCATTACATTCACTTTCATTAAAAACCAGCTACAGGGAATTCTTAAAATCTCCGTCAAATACTTTCATTTTAAATAAAGACTAACAAAGCTTTGGGATCAAGATATGGCTCAGTATGTAAAAACAAACAAACAACAAAATCCTTGCCTCCAAGTTTGGTGGCCTCAGTTCAATGCCTGGAACAAACATGGTGTTGAGAGGCAAAGAACTACCACAAGTTGATCTCTGACCTTTCACAGGAACATTCAAGTACATGTGCATGCACACATGTCTGAATGCCCTTGCACCACACACACACACACACACACACACACACACACACACAAATCAGTCAATCAATCAATCAATCAATCAATCAATGTAATGCAAATTTAAGTGGTTATCTTCAGAAACCTTATTGCCTATCTCTATGTTCAATCAAACTGTAGCGAGTATATTTACAGTCTTTTTCAAAAGCAATATGTTCTTTGTGAGTATCATCATTAATTTAAGAAGAACTATAGAGATTAAGAAAATTCTCTGTCTTCAATTTAGCAATCTAAGAAAATGTATAAATACGCATTTATTTGTTATACACTGTCTCCATTAACTTTACTAACAGATTATGGAGATAAAAATTCAAATGAGCAGTATTGTTTAAATATTAAAAAAACACAAAGAACTATAAAGAATAAGAAAAAGGAGGTAACATGCACCTAAAATAAATGATATTTTAATAATAATGTCACACAATATAACTGCCAAAGGATAAAATTAGAATACCATGGAGAGATAGCAAAATAATAATAGGCAATTTGACACCAGATTATGAAGTACCTTAAAAACTGCACTAGAGATTTTGAAATTGCACTGTGTTAGGCTCAAAGCTGTTCTTAGACTTATGAATCTATGGATATGCTATCCTTATGTATTTAAACCAATTAGCAGAAGTGATTGACAAGCCAGTAATACAGGGATAATGATATACTAATCAGGCAGGTCTACTTTAAATGCTTATCTCTGAGAAAGAAGTAGAAAGATCTATCAGTAATAGTAAAGATGAGTATGAAAGACTCCATTAGTGATTTCAAGGAAGAAGACAACGGTTAAAGAGTGCAGGCAGTCCTGTAATCCACAAAACACAAAGTCATAGATTCTCTCTTGAAGGTAACTGAAACAGCCATCTCATGGCCACTTTGAATTTATGTTTCTGACTTCCAGAATTAAAAAAATAAATAAGCCTGTGTTATTCTAAGTCATGGTTGTGACACTACACTGTAGAAGATTCTGTGTGTCCTCCACAAGGAGAGACAGTTTAGAACTGGAGTTGGGTGAAGTATGAAAACCTAATTAGAAAGAAATTTGAAGCCTGGAAGAATAGATTACTTCCATAATTATTTATTGAATTTTTCTTTCAATGGAAAGAAGAAGTATTGCATTTCTGAAGGACATTACAGTGATAATTTACTTCCAGTAACAGGTGTAGCGTGTAAGAAAATCAAGATATCTCCAAGGTTTGTAATGTATAATAAATAATTTTATATACTGTGTATTGTGCTGAGAACTGAACATGAACTGCCTGCTTTGACTCTCACAGCAACCGCATGAGATGTATGTTATTATTATCATCGTTATTTTACAAAATGGAAATTGTGCATAAGCAAGGCAAAGCAATTTGGCACAAGTCACAGAGCAATTGAACTGGCATACTAATAGACTATTGTGGGCAAGGATAAAGAAACCTTGGCTAAATAATAGAGCTGTTGTGAACACAAACACGGGGTTGTTTACTTCGGGAGAAGTGCAAGATAACCAAATGCTCTGAGGATCTGAGTATGCATAATGTCTCCCTTGCAAATACATGAACTTTAAAATATATAACTTGGGGAAAATACCAAACTCTAGAAACAGAGTCCCAACAGAGAGCTGAGCAATTGTGAAGGCTGCATTCATCCCTGATGCCTGCAGTACTCATGAGTACTTGGGAGTGACATACAGCAAAGTTTTTGCTAGTTCTACTGAGGTACACAATACTTACCAGTCCACACTTACAAGTTGCTGTCACTCTGAATCGATGGTCAGCAGAGGCTATATATACTCTGCTATGCATTATTATTAAATAAGTATATATTTTCTGCAACTAGAAGATATTAGTAATAGAAATGTATAAATGTTTCATCCTCTGGAGAATGTAATTAGGTCAACATTTTAATAAAGAGTTAATAAAATATAATACATTTTAATATTGTAAGTTTCAGAGAAATGCCTAACTAACCACGGACAGTAAAACTCCAGATTTCTTATATAATGGTTTATATGTGCTAAAAACTGACATGAAATGGAATCACGATTATGTTTTAACATGATTTGATGGAAGATTTCTGTAGTTTTACTCTCCAAGTTTTAAAAAGGTAACTTAAACACTCAGAATATAATGGAAAAATTACGGATTTTTAAAAAGTTTAATATTTACTAAATTTTTGATTTACTTTAAGAAATGTTTTGAGACAAGGTCTTAATTTGTAACTCTGACTGAACAGAAATGTTCTAATGTAGACCAGGCTGGCCCTGGCCTTTTGCTGATCTTCCTGTCTCAACTTCTGGTATGTTGGGATTATAGCATGACATTATACCTCTTGGTGGTTAAATATTTAAGGTAAGATAATGATTTTATTGAAGGCATTATGGAGTTAAACTTCCTGTAAATGCATTATCTTCAGGTAAATGTTTATGAAGAAGTGTATATTTTTGTTTCATTTAATTAAACTATAGTTGTATCACTCCTCTCCATCTCCTCCCTCCAATACCTCTCCCATGCTTGTGCCTCACTCTCTCCCATATTCACTGATTAACTTTAAAAACATTTTAGCTTAATAAACTCTAATCATGACTTAATGCTTTAATGGATGGTTTGTTTGTATCAAACCAGATGAATAGCCTTTTCTCAAATTGGGACAATAATGCTCTGTTGACCTTGGAATTTTACATCTTATAATGTTTGGACTTCCATCTTGGATCTCAGGTGCTTATCTTTGAAATTGATATAGTACAAATTCCCTGACTCCAACTCTCAGACATTCAAACTCAACTTGAATTGTTCTCTCAGCTATGCTGGTACCTTGTCTTGCAAGTAGCCTATATGAGCTTTTTTTTTTTTGTTTTTTTGTTTTTTTGTTTTTTTGAGACAGGGTTTCTCTGTGTAGCTTTGCGCCTTGCCTGGAACTCACTTGGTAGTCCAAGCTGGCCTCGAACTCACAGAGATCTGTTTGGCTCTGCCTCCCAAGTGCTGGGATTAAAGGTGTGCACCACCACCGCCCAGCTCCTATATGAGCTTTTTAAGTCATGCCAATTACAAGAGCTAATTTCTATATGCTACTTTTCATCTATCTATCTATCTATCTATCTATCTATCTATCTATCTATCTATCATCTACCTATGTATCTATCATTCATCTCTTTCACACACACATACACACATACACATACACATATGCACATACTTTTTTAATTCTCTGATAAAACACAAATTAATACAGAACAATTAAGAAAACACTATTATAACCAAAATG
This sequence comes from Peromyscus eremicus, assembly GCF_949786415.1. Classification (NCBI taxonomy): domain Eukaryota; kingdom Metazoa; phylum Chordata; class Mammalia; order Rodentia; family Cricetidae; genus Peromyscus; species Peromyscus eremicus. The sequence continues at coordinate 49,423,718 of NC_081426.1, read as the reverse complement.
ATTGTAGCAATCCAGTACGTTGAATTTGGCTATAAACTGCCCTGGTGACAGGCAAATTTCCTTATCTATCTGTTTCAGAACTGAACATAAAATGTCCCATGGTCATTATTATGCTCAGATCAAATCCAATAGAAAATTCTCTCTTATACTCCTACAATTCTGAGTTAACAAAAATGGGAGCTGAATTCATTTCTGGGAAGATCATGAGAAAAAATATGAATATACTTGTAGAGAGGATTGGGCCGTGTCAATATTATCTCACAATTGTTCCTGTCAGGTCCCACAGCTAGGAAAGAAGCCAACTTGAAACCATGAGGACAGATGGACTACCAGATGGATACCCGTGTGTACATTTGGTATTACATGTTATGTATATAATAACAAATGCTTTGGATAATATTTATGCCTATAGAATTGTGACATTTGTTTCATGTAAAGGAACTTTGAAGTGCTTATATCAATCTTCATGATTTCTCTCTTCCTTATAACACTCAGGAATAAAATATACCTAAGTACGTAGAAGAATTACCATGACAACAAATTCAGCTGTGAAAAGATAAGTTCTAGAATGCCATCTACTGACTCTTACCATAATTCCTGGCATATGGGAACGATATTGGATGATTTTTGAACCATTTGTACTAATAAGTCACTGAATAGAGACTTACTATTTAGTTGCCCTTCATGTGGAAAAATTACCCTGATAAATCTCACTGGTTACATGAGTACTTTAATTTTTCTCTACTAGAAGGAGAAGACGTACAATGATTCATCTGAGTTAGATCATCAGTCCCTGCTGTGTGACAGAGCAACATTCTCAACTAAGTTTGGCAGAGTTTCAGAATAACAAGCTACCTTCATGAATGAATGCAGGAAGCTGACTCCATAAACAAAAATAATTATAAAATTGATATCGTATAGAGTCTTTTAGTGTGTCATAGGCTTCTAGACAAATCAGTCGTGTCTGATGTACATGATGAAGACATTTTATTCACATTTACAAATGAAAACCATTAAATGCAAAGCTGGAAGTGACATGTCAAGGCCAATGTATTTATGCAGGAGCTGACATGGTAAGAAGCTCAGACATCTCTGCCCAGTGTTCAGTGTTTGCTGAGGATGTCTTTCTGTATGCTGTGAATGTATTGCTCTGATTTATTTATAGATAAATGAAATGCTAATTGGCCAGTAGCCAGGCAGGAAGTATAGTATAGGCAGGGTAAGCAGAGAGGAGGATTCTGGTACATGGAAGGCTGAGTCAGGAGATGCTACCAGCCACTGCCACTATGAGAAGTCAGATGTAAATTACCAGTAAGCCACAAGCCACATGGAAACTTATAGATTAATAGAAATGGATTAATTTAAGATGTAAGAACTAGATAGCAAGAAACCTGCCACGGTCATACAGTTTATAAGTAATATAAGTCTCTGTGTGTTTACTTGGGTCTAAGCGGCTGCAGGACTGGCAGGTGAGAGAGATTTATTCTGACCAAGAGCCAGGTGGACACAGAAAAACTCCAACTACACGTGTTCTTACTTTACACAATATAAGAGTTTAGTTAAATAAATTGTATTGGAACTTTTCAATGATTTTCATTTTTTTATATTTATATTATTCTTTTTTAGGAGGTATATACTAATCAAAAATATCCATTTCAAAAATGCATGTTAAATTTGTTTAGAAACCTCTAACAGAGATAACATTTGTTTGCATGGATTTAGAAATAAAATTCTTGTGGAAAAATTAGTGTATTGACAATTAAATTAGGTAACTTTTAGAATTTCTCATCTAAATATGCTACAAACTTTTGTTCTAATAGGAAAAAAAAGAAATCTTATTTAAATTACCTTAATATTAAGTTCTTAATATTTAATATGTTTCCTGGCAACCTTTGAGGGATTTTTAAATGTTCTAGCTCTCGAATTCATGATCTTGCTATGGTAGCACATCTGACTTATTCTGGGGAAAGTCTGGAGCAAGAAGTACAAGTAGTGAATATAGGAATGTAATTCTCACTAATTCATGGTCTAAGCAGATGATAGCTTTTAAAAATTCTATTGCAAAATATGAAATAATGGACCAAATATATATATTTAGTTTTTCAAGACAGGGTTTCTCTGTGTAGTTTTGGTGCCTGTCCTGGATCTCACTCTGTAGACCAGACGGCTTTGAACTCATAGATTTCTGCCAGGCTCTGCCTCCCAAGCGATGGGATTAAAGGTGTGCGCCACTGCCACCTGGCTACCTTATATATTTTTATTACGAAATTTTTTATTCATTTTACATTCCAATCACAGATCCCTCTCTTCAGGTTCCTCCAGCCTCTCCCCCACAATCCACTGCCCATAACCTCCTACAAGAAGGTAAGGCCTCCCATGGGGAGTCAGCAGAGCCTGGTACATTCAGTAGAAGCAGATCCAAGCCCCTATGCCTGTCTCCCACAGCTCCAGAGAAGCTAGGTACAAGGAGAACCCAAAGAGGGATACATGGATTGCCCTGGGGAGGGAAAATAGATGAGATCTCCATCAGTAAACTGGGGATGAAGGTTGGGCAATGAATAGGGGATAGTGGATGAGAACATAAGGGAACAGGATAGACCTTATATTTTTATTTAATCTATTGTTTAGTTGCACATTAACATGATCCTGGAGAAATATAAGATAATACTTAAAAAAAATTTCTTCAAAATGTATCATTAACATTTGTAAGTTTTTATCTAAATATGAGTCAATAGTACACTTTCACGAGTGCATACTTATGAATACTCAAAAGATCTACAATCAGAAACATGCCATGCTTTCATGATTCAGGAAATCTGCAGTATATATGATCATGCAGGGATTTGGTGTTCAAGGGGCATGGACAGTCTTTGTTCCTCCAACATTTTTTGAATGTCCAGTACAACAGTCAGTTGATTAGATTTTCTGTTTCTGATGAAATAGAACTAAAAAACTATGTCACAGACTAGTAATACCGTATTACGCAATGTGCTTACAAATCTTCCTGATACTATCAAACACAAGCTTAGTCCACATGGTTCTATAAAATTAAATAAATTGGAGGTGATCAAGAATATAGGTTTCAAATGTGTGCATTTAAATCTAAGCTCCATCACAATATATATACACCAAAATAAGTTAATTGTTTTCATTATTCTCCCTTGTTAGCTCATTTTATAACGTATGAAATGGATTATGTAACAACCATATAATATTGTATGGCTGTGATAAAATGTGAAGGTGAGTGGAGGCAATTACCAAGTCCTAGAGCATGATAATTCACACTTAAGCACAAAAAGGTTACTGCTATTTAACAAGAGCCACATTTTATGATCAAATCCAAAATTATGATTCACTTTAAATTAATTCAGAAAAATCCTGCTCTTCGAGCTAAGTAAATATCATATACAGACATATACATTTATACACATGCATTTAGCAGGGAGATCCTTTTGAATTGGAGTTGTCCAACACAATCTACATTAAGTAGATACTCCACTTTATAGAAAATCACTAGTAACTTTAAGAGTACCAATGATGGGGCAGTATTTAAATTATAAGTTAAACTTCCCTATACGATTTCTCTAGCTTCTCATAAATTTAATTTTGATTTCCTTTTATATGCAGTATGTGGTGGTTTGAATATGAATGGCCCCTATAGGCTCCTAGATTTGAATACTGGGTCACTAGGGAGTGGTACTATTAGGAGGTGTAGCCTCACTGAAGGAAGTATTTCGTTGGGGGTGGGCTTTGAGGGTTGAAATGATCAACCCAGGCCAGTGTCTCTCTCATACTGCTGACAAAGAACTCAGATGTAGAACTCTTAGTTCCTCTCCAGCACCATGTCCTACTTCTCATCATGACAATGGACTAAACCTCTGAACTGTTGGCAAGCTCTAATTAAATGCTTTCCTTTATAAAATGTTGCTATGGTCATGGTGTTTATTTTCAGCAATAGAACAATTACTAAGACAAAGTACATATAGCCAAAAAGATTATAAAAGCATGAAGACAGCATTTTTAATTTTAGATAACAAAGATTAACACTGTCAGTTGATGAGCTACTTCTCATTGTATAAAAAGGAATTAGGAGCTAGAGAGATGGCTCAGCAGTTAAAAGTCCTTGCTGTTTTTTGCAGAGGTCACTCATTTGGTTCCTATCGCACACAGTCATTAGCTCATACCACCCATAACTCCAGTTCCGAAGAGTCTGACCTTCTCGTCTGTCCTCCATGGACACAAGGCAAGCACTTTTTGTGTGGTTTTATAGGTAAATGAATCACAGACTGCAATGCACATAGTACATGCAGACAAAATATATCCATACACACGAACTAAGATTTTTAAATCTAAAAATTGTTAAAGAAGTCAATGAACACCATTTATACAACAGAGGCTGTATACGAATTAAAATGAAGAACAAATGAGAAACTACATCATTTAATTTGTTAATGACAACAAAACACCTGGGTGATATTCCACTATCTACAAGGCAGTATCTTGTACTAGTGTAATACTAATTATTTGACATATAAGACATTCTCCTTCTAGGTCCTGTCAGTGAAAGCATACAATTTCTTCAGCTAATTAAATTCTACCCAAATGCTAACAGATGATGCTTATAGAGAAAAATCAAAACAGGTATAATCAGGTTTCACTAAGCTAGCTTTTCTTTGTTCTTGGACAATAAGCATGAAATCTACACCTCTCCCTAGAGTCTAGTGGAGGGTAAAACCAAAAATAACTTTATTGCAAGTGGGCAAAATGAATGATTTTAGAGAAAACAACCATGATGGATCTCTGATACTTTTCTATTCAGTGATTACCATCTGTATATTTGTTTCTACATTTTACATTTCCCTTGTTATGATAATATGTTTTGATTTTTACATAAGAGTAAAGGTCATATCATTTAAGGGCATGATAAATAATTTACAATATGTAGAGAATCATATTTTAATCATAAAATTAGGGAAGTAGATGGAATTAGATGATTAATAGATGGAAGATAGACAGATAACATACAGACATATGGATACTTTAAAATACTCTTTGAATAGCATCAAGAAGATAAAAAGAGAAACTTTGATAGACTGTTAAAGGTAACCATATACCACCATGGTGAGTCTTTATTTCCAGTACTATAAAGGGAGTGTTTCGAAAGCTGTCAAGGTTGGTTGCCTGCTGACTGATGCTACTTTCTTTTCCTATAGGATATAACCTCACTGGACCCATTTATCTTTAAGTATTGATGTAACTCTGCATCTACAAAGAAGAAAAAGCACAGAGAACTTGTGGGTTTTTGATATCCAGCAGGACATCTCTTTGTGTGAGTGTTTCCTGAGCTGCTGATCTGGACGTCGCCTCCATTCTGACTGAAATTTGTTTGGGTGGTTTTATAGCTAAATAAAGCCCAGACTGCAAGGCCACTCAGTATGTGTGGTTGATATATTGTGCACACCAATAAACTTATCTGGGGTCAGAGAACAGAACAGCCACTAGATAGACACAGAATCCAGGCATGGTGACACACACCTTTAATCCCAGTACTTGAGATCTCATGTCTTGCTTGGGAAAGACACACGCCCTTAATCCCGGGAAGTGATGGCAGGAAGCTGAAAGGTATATAAGGCATCAGGACCAAGAACTTTAGCTTTTTAAGCTTTTAGCAGCAGTTCAGCTGAGATCCATTTGGATGAGGACGACTCAGAGGCTTCCAGTTTGAGGAAACAAGAGCAGCTGAGACACTGTCAAGGTGCAGTGGATATGGCTTGTTCTGCTTCTCTGATTTTTCAGTATTCACCCCAATACCTGGCTCCAGGTTTGTTTTTATTAATAAGGCCTTTTAAGATTAGTGTTACAAGTATGTGACCCTCTAACAACAAGAGGGACACCTGGAATGTTTATCAAGGTATATAAAATGCTAGCAAGTATGGAGATATCATACACATACTTTTGAAATGTACAAACTGGATAAATTCAAGGTAATTTCTAAAATATTTAGCAAAATATTTTAAACAAGTTGGTTCAAAGTTAATGGGAAATTTGAAGGATTTAGCAAAGCAGATATGGTATATTGAAAGACACATAGTGCTAACTGCCTTTACAGGACAGTGCTTGACAGCATATACAGGTTGCCATGGAATTCGAGATGAGGCTCTTCTGCCTGAGACAGAGACATTACAGAACAATTGTAGCAAAAGCTAGTGCTTAAAATTACCTTTAAATGATGAGTGGGAGTTAAGTGCCTGCTGAAAGATGGCAAGATCACTGTTACTGAGAAAGTGAAGTACACAGAGACTGCATTGCTAAAGAGCCCAATGCTTTGTGAAAATGGCGAGTTGTTCAATAAGGTTCAAGATAAGGGTGGGACGGCGATCACTGTGCAAGTAAAATCCCATTTCTTGGTTTACTATTGCATTATCATAGTCCAATTTCTTCTTAACTACATTGGAAGCAAACTATTCTTTTCTTACTTGACAATCACCCTCTGGCTTAAGATCATGCAGAACCTCAGACAATCTGAATTGGAAAGAATCCAAGTCAAAGTAACACTTCTTTGCCCTTAGAGAAAATATTGCTTCAGAAGTGTATTATCATACAAAGTTTTTTAAAAAAGCAAAGCACAAATAATAATGTGAGTTTTAAGATCATTTACTTACAAGTAAGCAAAGCCCTTAAAAATACTTCTGATCTGTTTGGGAGGCATCCAGGCAGTGGGACTGGGTCCTGTGCTCATTGCATGAGTTGGCTGTTTGAAACCTGGGGCCTATGCAGAATCGCTTGGCTCGGCCTGGGAGGAGGGCCTGGACCTACCTGGACTGAGTCTACCAGGTTGATCTCAGTCCTTGGGGGAGGCTTTGCCCTGGTGAAGGTGGGAATGGGGGGTGGGCTGGGGGGAAGGTGAGGAGGGCCGGAGCGGGGAGAACAAGGGAATCCGTGGCTGATATGTAGAACTGAATTGTATTGCAAAATAAAAATAAAAATTAAAAAAAAATACTTCTGAGAAATAAATGGAATTAGGGAAGTAGAAGTTAAATAATAACTTTGACTTGTGTTCCTGGGGAAATAAAAGAAACCTTGGGCCTGAGTAGGTAAGAACACTGGCTTCTTTCCCAGAGGACCCAGGTTCTAATCCCAGAACTGACAAGAATTCTATGTCTTTCTCTGGCATACAAATGCACTGCATTGATACACATACATACATGCAGACAAAACCCAGATGCTCCTCAAATAAATCAATAAATAAAAAGAAGTAACAAAACACTACAAAACAGTGTACTGTAGGAAAAAGTAGCAAGTATATAAAATAAGAAAATATTTTAATGAAATAAAATTTGGAGAATGTATTTAACTTTTTAAAAGTTATTTGGAACAGAGTCAGTGTGTTCATGTAATGAGCAAAAATCTTCATTAACAACTAAGACAGAAAATCTCAAAGATAAACAGAAAGCAATATTTCAATTCTTATGAATTAACCATCAGAATTAGAACTTGATTTGACATTCATATAATGTTAAGACTGTTTAGTTTTATTATCTAGAAGTATAGTTGAAATGACTTGAAGCATCAAGAACATAAGAAAATAAAATGCTAAAATTATTATACATTACCCCAACCCCAGCAAACTTCTGCTGCTCAGTTGCAGGGCATTCCAGTCAGAAGAAAATGGGAGTGATCCACCTGCCACCTGAATTGTCCTACTATTTATACTCAGTTCCTAAAGATCCATTCCATCCCATCCCCATGCCACACCACTGTCTCTTCCTGCTGCTGTGCCCTTGGGCCCAACTTGGGCAAATTTCCTCAGTCCAAGGAGCAGGCCACACCAGTCAAACTAACAGGTGTAAGCCACAACAGTCAAACTAATAGGTGCAGGCAACACCAGTCAAAATAACAGCTGCAGGCCCCACCAGTCAAAATAACAGCTGTAGGTTACACCAGTCAAGCTAACAGGTACAGGCCACAACAGTCAAACTAATAGGTGCAGGCAACACCAGTCAAAATATGTTGTGCCTGCAGACCATAACAGTTTGAAGAACAGGTGCAGGCCAAGCAAGCAAATAAAACGAAGAGGGGAACTGTGGTGATATTGTGTTCCCCAAAATATTGTGCACACTAATAAACTTATCTGGGGTGAAAGAACAGGACAGCCACAATATTAAACATAGAGGATAGGCAGTGGTAGCACACGCCTTTAATCCTAGCATTCCAGAGGCAGAAATCCCTCTGGATCTCTGAGAGTTCAAGGCCACATTGGAAAACAGCCAGGCATGGTGACACATGCCTTTAATCCCAAGAAGTGAGCCTTTAATCCCAGGGAGTGATGGCAGATAGCAGAAAGGTATATATGTCTCAAAGACCAGGAACTAGAAGCTTTTGACTGGTTAAGCATTCAGGCTTTTGAGCAGCAGTTCAGCTGAGAGCCATTGGGATGATGACACAGAAGCTTCCAGTCTGAGGAAACAAGATCAGCTGAGGAACTGGCAAAGTGAGGTAGCTGTGGCTTGTTCTGCTTCTCTGATCTTCCAGCATTCACCCCAATAACTGGCCTCAGGTTTGATTCTATTAATAAGAACTTTTAAGATTCCTGCTACAGGGAACACAGGCATAGACTCTCTGGTGGACTAGAGACCACACCTGCCTTGTGAACCACAGATAGGCAGTCCACCATTAGACTTCTTCCACATACTTAGTGCACCCAATCCCTACTCCCTTCCTCATCACTATATTCTACCTCACCCAATTCAAGCAGAGATCACACCCAGCTGTACCAAAGGCCAAACTAACCATTAGAAGATCAGCTTCCAACTTAGACAATGTCTCCCTACTGGATCAGAGGTCATATTGGCAGCTAGATATCCAGTCCACACAGACTAAAAGACCAAAGAAGAAACAGAAACCAAGCAACAAAATAGTCATGCAAGACAGACAAACTCAGAAATCTGTACCTAGACAAATAATCATCACAATCCAGATGTCTAAACACCAGTATAAGAACACAATCAACAAGAGCCAAGGCAATATGGCCCCACCAGAACCCAGCTATCCTACAACAGCAAGACTTGACTATTGCAACATAGCTGAAACACAAGAAAACTACCTTAAAACAAACTGAATGAAGATGACAGAGTTCCTTAAAGAGGAAATGAAAAGAAAATTCATTAAAGAAGTCAAGGAAAAGACAAACAAAAATTTTGAGGGAATCAATAAGTCCCTTAAAGAATGCCATACAAGCCAAGGGGAGGGGAAATTAAAAACTGGTGAAGGACACTGTACAAGACCTGAAAATCAAAATGGAACCAATAAAGAAAATATAAACTGAGGGACTTCTGAAAATGGAAAATCTAGGTAAGTGAATAGGAACTACAGACCCAAGATTCACCAACTAAATTAAAGTGATGGAAGAGAGAATCTTCAGAGTTGATGTTACGTTACGATAGTTGAAATAGATTCATTGGTCAATGAAAATGTATTTACAAAAATTCCTAACACAAATCATTCAAAAAATCTTGGAAACAATGAAATGAAGGATAAGAATCCCAGCACAGACCCCTGGAAAATATATTTAACAAAATCATAGGAAAAATTGTTCCTAACCTAAAGAAGGACATGCCTATAAAGGAATAAGAAGAAAGTTATTCTCATCCCTGATTTCAAGAAGTAATATAGAGCTGTAGTAATTAAAACTGCATGGTTTGGTGTAATAACAAACAAGTAGATCAATGGAATCAAATAGAAGACCCATACATAAATTCACATACCTATGGTATCTAATTTTTGATAAAGAAACCAGAAATATATAAGAAAGAGAGCATCTTCAACAAATGGTGCTGATATAACTGGATGTTCCTATACAGAAGAATGCAAATAGATCTATATCTATCATACTGAACAAAACTAAAGTACAACCCTGATAGAAGACAAATTGATGAATAGTCTTGAACACATTGGGACAGGAGACAACTTTCTTAACAGAACACCAATAGGGCAGGCACTAAGATCAACACCTTTCAGAATGGCTAAAATCAAAACCACAAGTAACAGTTCATGCTCAAGAGGTTATGGAGCAAGGGGAACATTTCTCCATTGCTTGTGGGAATGCAAAATTGGCTAGCCACTTTGGAAATCAACCTATAGTTTTCTCAGAAAAATGGGAATTTATCTACCTCAAGACCCTGCTATACTACTCCTGGGTATATACCCAAACGATGTTCCATCATACCACAAGGACATCTGTGAGGTAACCCAGACCCAGAAAGACAAACATGACATTTACTCACTCATTCTATCACAGGGAGACTTCCTCAACTATGTTCACAGCAGCTTTATTCATAATAGCCAGGAACGGGAAAAAGCTAGATATCCCTCAACTGAAAAATGGATAAAGAAAATGTAGTACATTTACACAAGGTTGTATTACTCAGCTGTTAAGAACAATGGCATCATGAAATCTGCAGTCAACTGAATAGAACTAGAAAAAAAAATCATCCTGACTGAGACCCAGAAAGACAAAGACAAACAGTAGGTATGTAATCACTTATAAATGGATATTAGCTATAAGGTAGAAGATTATCATGCCAAGGTCAGCAGACTCAGAGAGGCCAAGAAACAAGGAGGGCCTGAAGGGGATGGTTCATGGATCTCCCTGAGAAGGGGAAATAGAACAGATTTCACTAGGTGGACCAAGGGCAGATGGGGTTGTGAACAGGCAGGATCAAGTGGGAAGGAAGGGAGAATGTACTAGGAGAAATGACTGTGAAGATAGCTTGGGAAGCAAGTTACAAATGTAGTACATGGAAACTTCATGTAATCTATAAGAGTCACCCTAGAAAAGACTCCTAGTAATGGAGGACTTGAAGTTTGAACTGGCCATCTTCTTTAACAAAGCAAGGCCTCAAGGAGAGGGACTGGGACACCAAACCGGCCAAAAGCCCCCCACCTACAGTTTGTCCTGCCTGCAGAGTGTTCTAGGACCAGAGCCTAGAAGAGTTGTCATCAAAGAGACCTGTGAGACTTTATCCAGCAACTGCTGGGAGCAGATGCAGAGTCCCACAGACAAACATTAGGCAGAGCTCATGAGCCCCATGGAGGAGTGGGAGAAAGGATCTGAGGCAACCAGAAGGGTCAAGGACACCAGGAGAACAAGGCCCACAGAATCAATTGGCTGGGACTCACATAGGCTTGCAGAGTTCAGGGAGCCATTAGTGGCATGACCTAGATCCTCTGCATATATGTTAATTCTGAGTAGCTTGGTGTCCTTGTGGGATTCCTAACAGTGGCAATGGGGGTGGGGAGTGAGGGGGTGTTTCTGACTGTTTCATCTGTTCCTACTGGGTTGCCTCATCCAGCTTTCATGTGATGCCATGGGCTTGGTTTTATTGTAGCTTGTTATGCCATGTTGGGTTGATGTCTCTGGGAGGCCTGCTCTTTTCAGAGGGGAGGGAGGTGGATCTGAGGGAGAGGTGTCAGGACCAAGAGAATGGGGGGATAGGAGGGAAGGGGAATTGCGGTTAGGATATAATACATGAGAGAAATATGTAAACATGAAAAAGGGCATATGAAATATAATATCTAGCAGGCCACAAAAATATATTATAGAGATTCAGTTTTGTATTAAAGGTATACCTAGAAATTTCAAGGCATTTTTTTTTCTAGAGGAAACCATCTATCACGGAATATTTGGTGTTATTCAGTTTTTAGTATTTCAGCTGTTTTCTGCTATGAAATTCTAGTGGGCTGAATGTGAGGATGGAGCTGAAGCTGTATAGATAGAATTTTGCCATAGAGGAATAAAGTAAATGGACAAGAGAGCGTGATGTACGTAGATGCCTTTGCCTCAGATACCCCACATCTGACATAGCATCTTCCCCAGGACTCTGGGAGGAGTTTTCTCAGGGCTGGAACTTGGGAAAATTCCATTAATAATACAGAAATATTTCTGATTTAAAGCAGTCACCATCTTTGCAGGCAAATACGTCATTTTTCTTTACATGGCAATTAAATAATGGGATCAGAGTTACACTGTGATAGCTTTAGTAAAATGCTTAACTTTTTAGGAAAAAAAAAAAACATGAAACAAATTCAACCAATTCACAAGTGAATGAAAAATAGTTCATTAAAAATAATGAAAACAAGAACTAAGGAACACTGTAGATTTTTTATAGGATCAACTTAATTTCCATGAAATATGTATATTTAAGTTATTATGCAATTTTTGGAAAAATCTCCCATTCGTTTTCTGGTACAAATATAAACTTGACATCAAACATGATTAATAATGACAGCTTTGAACCCACCCTGACTAAAGTCAATTGGCTTCATTTCTTATTGTTTTGTGATATTAGACAAGCCATTTTTCTTTATTTTAGTTCTGCATCATATTTTTTTTTACCTTCAGCCACCACAAAAATGCACTAAGAAGGAGGTGGCCTAAAACACAGCTTTGTTTCTCACATTTCTGGAGGCTGGATGCCTGAGAGCAGGTACCAGTATGCTAGGATTATAGTGAAACCTCTCTGTGGACTATAGTACTGACATCCTTCTTGGTTTATCTTCCAATGAAATATTTGATAATGATCCCAATGTAAGTCTTCCAACATCATAATTTCAACTACATGCAATTATCCTGGAGTTTCCATCCTCAAAAGTCATCGTATTATTATTAAAATCATCAGCCTATAAAATCTTGAGGAAGACAATTGAGTTCTTAGACACTATCTTAGCTATCAAATCACTTTTGACTTGAATATGATGGGAGGGTTGTGTACCTATTGTCTAAACAAGTTCAACTGAACTGAAAGACATTGTTCTCTTTGAAGGCAGGGGAACCCAGAGATCACTGTCCTTTTGTGAAACTCAAAGCTTGATAAAATATGTTCTCTGGGTGAAAAAAGAAACTGGGAATCATACAAAATGAATCACTCATTTGTCACAATGTTGCTGTTCTTAATACACTTAATATTTTAACTGTTATCAAGGCACTCATGATCTTGACACTGTTTTGATTCAATATTCAATGGAATGTGAGGCAAATAGTGCATTCATCAGATTTGCCTCCTGAAAGGAAAAGGCAGCTTTCCATGAATATGAAAATCTGTGGCACAGAGCATGATTGAAGTACAGCCATTAAAATAAGGGAAATAACTGACTAACAGAGTAAAATATTTTTATCATTTTATTGTATTCTTTCCTAACATTCAAAATTATAACACACAAACCTTTTGATAAAAACATCTCAATTATTTAAATAGTAAATACCAAACTGCACATTATTTAACATCATTAAATCGATTTGAATGAAAACAATATTGAAGTATTGCTTTTGCTATCTAGATAGTTTTGACTAGAACAAAAAGCTAATGCATATTAATTAGAGATAATATAAACAACTGAACAGGTTTCAAGGACAAAGGAAAAATTGCTTTCTCATTTGTATTTATTCAGACCAGTCAGTTCATGAAATAGAGTATCACACTGACAACAAAAGTTCAAACTCTATAAATATAGTCTATTTTTAAACCACAGCAAAACCATGAAAAATAGAGGACTAATACTAAAAATATTCTGGAAAATAACTTTGTAAATGAAAAATTAGTTTAAAAATGTGTTCTGCCTATTCTATAGTACTTTCACATATGAAACACACAAAAAATAAATAAATGTGACTATAAAGTAGGTGGATTTCATAACTTTTGTATAGTTTTATTAACAGCATGTATTTCAAACTATTTCTCAAAGAGGTTTGCAAAATAATGTAAAATTGCTGGTCGATAGTTACTGTTTAATCAAATTATCAAGATGAAATAATTCACCAAATAATTTAAAGTCTTTTGTTTTACTATGAACTTTTTGAATGGCAGAAAACAGCATCAAATCCCAGAATTTGGGAGGCAGAGGCAAGGGGATTGTCATAAGTTTGAGCACAGTATAAATAAAATAGGGTATAAAAAACAAGCAAATCAGAATATGACCAAACTAACAAACTAACAAACAAAATAAGGAGCCAAAGAGCCAAAATGCAGAGACACACACATTTGCACAGGAATCCCAGGAATCTCGTAAAAACCCAAAACTAGAAGCCATGATATATACACACAAAAGGCTCGCAAATCTCAAAAAAAGAAAAAAAAAAAAAAACTGACTTACTACTCTGATACAAAGAACCTCCAGTGATGATTTTGAGTTCATTGTCTCTTGGGGACCTGCTGCTGAGCATGTAGTCTACCCTCAAGAGTGGTTTGTTTCCCTAGTGAGACTTCCTTGGAGAAAATTGTTTTGTTTTCAAGTGGTTGTCAATAGGAGATTGGGAATGAGGGCACAAGTCCCCTTCTCTCAGCTCTAGGATCCCATCTTTGGTTAGACTTGCGCGGGCTCTGTGCATGCTGCCTCAGTCTCATATGTGCCTGCCCTGTTGTGTGTAGAAGGCCTTGATTCTTTGGTTTTCTCCATCTCCTCTGGATCTTACACTCTTTGTGACTTCTTGTCAACAGAGTTCCCTGTGCCCTGAAGGGAGGGATTTGTGACTTGTGATCAGTGTTCCAAGGTCTCTCACTATATTCATATTGTCACTGTAAACATTCTGGGGACTTTGATTTCTTGTGCAACAGCTTCAAAAGGCAATCATGTTGGCTTTCCGAAGTTAGTACTTGTGTTCTCCAGGTGTTACACAGCTCCAAATACTTAGAATCTTTACAATTCAGCAATATACTTGAGTAATTAAAAAGTGCATCTTATATATGGAAAATGTAGAAATGTATCTCTATATGGTAATTGTTTCAGAGATTTATGATTTAATATATAATTCAGAAAAAAGACAACTGAGCATTCTTTCTCACAGTTACTGTGATTACCATCACACGATCTGCTTAAGATTGGGTCTTTGAACATACTGTCATAGTTAGAAAAAAGTCCATGAACATTCCCATCCTAGGACTTATAGGCAAATTATGGTGGATGATGGAGAAGGAATGATGAGACCAACCATTAAGTATCCTTTGGTAGCTAATGGATTTTAGAAGCGAGAGAGAGAGGTTTTCTTCAGTGGTGTAGCCACTGACAAAAGCCTATTCTGCACTACATTATCCTTTGCCCAGAACACTCTCAGCAACCATAATGAAATCCACTGGGATATCAAAAACTTGGCAGTTAAGAGCACTGGTTTCTCTCTCTTCCAGAAGACAGGGGTTCAATGCCTGTAGCTTACAATTGTCTAGAATGCCAATTCCAGGGGATTTGACAACCTCTTCTGGATTTCTTGGGCATTACACCAATACACACATATGCAGGCATAGACTGATAATGAAAACACAATAGTTTAATAGGGGTAAATACACAGACATTATATATTATAATATTATATTATATAACAAACAAACACATCTATGTGAATAGGTCATAAATTAAACTGTCCTTATATATAATTAGCATGTGCTAATAAAAATGTGAAAAAAATGTAACACAAATTGCTAAATGGTCTTATGAATAAAAAAACAGAGCCAGATATTGGGGTGAAAAGACAGAGATCAGAGGAATAGGACAAGCCACAACCAACCTTACCTTACTGACTCCTCAGTCTCCAAAGAGACCTACTCCTATATACCTACACCTATATGTCTTTCTGTTCTTGCCATCTTACTTCCTCTCTCCACCCAGCTGCATTACTTCCTCTTTCTGGCAGGCTCTGACACTTTCTGTCTGTCTGTACAGACCTCCAGAACTTTATGGTTAACTAGTGTTGGAATTACAGGCATGTGCTTTGTTCCCAGTGTGGTCTTGAACTCATACAGATCCTGATGGATCTTTTCCTCCTGAATGCTAGGATTAAAGGCATGAAATTGCCTGAAATCTATGTTTAATATAGTGGCTGGCTTTTTACTCTGATCCTCGGATAAGCTTTATTAGGGTGCACAATATGCTGGGGGACACAATATATCACCACAGAAATGAAAAGAAAATGTTTAATACATGTGAAACTGATGCATTAAAACTTTGTACACTGTTCTCCCTGGAGACAGGGTGCTGTGGGATGCCTTTCTATATTCTGTGAATATGTGTTGCTCTGATTGGTTGATAAATAAAGCCATTTGGCTCTGGCAAGGCAGCTTAGAGGCAGCTGGAAAATCCAAGCAGAGACAGGAAGAAGGCAGAGAGAGATGCCAGCTGCCACCAGAGGAACAACATGCCAGAAGATTGGTAAGCCACAGAATACATGGCAAAACATAGATTAATAGAAATGGGCTAATTTAAGATATAAGAGCTAGCTAGCCAGAAGCCTGAGCCATTAGACTACACAGTTTGTAAATAATATAAGTGTCTGTGTGTTACTTGTGTCTGAGTGGCTGTGAGACCATGGGTGAGAGAGCTTTGTCTGGATAGCAGAGGACCAGGCAGGACACAGGAAAACTCCCAGCTACAACAGGGTAGGCTCCAGCAAATGTTGACAACATGACAATTTGTTACTCTATCAGGACTTTCTCAGCTGGAATTTCTTATATTAAGTACAGGAAAAAAAGTTGATTCTTTGAATGTTATTTTCATATTTTCCATAGCTGGATCATGATGATCATGACAGTAGATTTGTGATAGATAGTTGACTGTAACGTTGTATACATTCATTACAATACAGATACATAATTCTCTCAAGAAACATCAGAAGAAAAAGACTGAATTTCATCCTTAGAGACATACTATTCATGCTCTTTATCTCTTAGGCATAAAAGTAGTCAAGGCATACACTATAGGCCAGGCAGGAGAGCTATGGACAGTGAAAGAGAAGAGTCTTATCAATGGTCGAATTTGAGTTTGCATCAATTCTATTTCAATGTTATATTTGCTGTCTCACTTAAAGATCAGAGTTGCTGAAAAATGAGCTCTTCATTGAATGGTATAATTGTTGATCATCTCTTTATTTTTTGGATTTGTATAAAGATGCTGTACTTAATGGAATTATATATATATGGTTTTTACTCCTATTTATTAGCATCACCAGAATAAACTATAAACTTATTTACTGAACATATGCTATTTGCTGTTCATGGTTCTTTGTCTTAAAAATTTTAAAAGTGAAAAGAAAAACAATTCTATTTATCTTTATAAGGTAAAATAGAGGTAAAGACTCAGAAAGACTATTAGAATAGAATTTATCAGATCAAGGATAGACACAAAAGGTCATGAGATTTTTATTGGAAATAAGTTATGAATAAATTGTTATAATTATCAGTTGAAGGAGAGACCAATTTTCTGAATTTCCATAAATTTAGGTAAAGGAGATTTTCTGATAGAATACAGGATCATTCTACAAGAAGGAGCAAACATAACTAAACTAAAAATGATGTTGAATATAAACTTGTATACTGTGGGGAGTATCTTCTGTCTAGCAGCAAGTAGAAATCAGTTTTACCACCACTACCAATGAAAATGAGAAATAGAAACCCAAATTTCTGGGCCCAGTTCACCTAGTATATAGATTATTCTTTACCAGAGAGCTAGAAAAATAAGTGAGGTTTTATTTTCTTAAGAGCTGTGCCCTACAGGAACAAGTTGTCTGCATGATTTCTTTTGATCATTTTAACTTCAGTCTTAGAGTACAGCAAGACTCAAGTAAGTCTTTTAAGCATTATTACTATCTCACATTTTTCTTCCTAAGTTAGCATACGTGTCTCTGTCATATTCCTTTATATACATGAATATGCAACTGTAACTTTAGTTCTATATGCTACAGTGCCTATACACTATTAAGGATCTTGAAGAACTCTTTAACTTCAGATTATCTAACTATAATCCTATAAGATTCTCAAATTAATATTAATAATCTTTATGTACACAGTAAAAGAAATACAGTTTGTTTGTTTACTATTTTTGGTACTGGGGGATATTATATGTGTGCATGTCAGAGTTTGTCTTATACATTATTATTCAGGAAATATCCAGCTTGTGAGCAGTGATGGGGTCTCTCACTGGGACTTGAAATTTTCCCACACAGGTTGCCTAGGGAATGGTAGCAAATTGCCTGTATATACTGCACAGCCATTGAGACTGCAAATGCATGCCCCTACACCTGACTTTTTATGGGGTTCTGGAGGTAAAACTCATGGCCTAATGCTTGTGCAGCAGCACTTTATAAACTATACTCTTTCCTCAGACCCTGGTCTCAATTTCCTGTGTACTATAATTATAAACAAACACAACAATGATGCTCAATAAATAGTACTTCAATCAATCTTCACAAGTGTTCAGGGTATTTATTTTCATTTTACATTCAAAAAATTTTACTTAATGTTTGCAAATAAATCACTACATGAAAGATAATTTAATTCAGGACTTGCCCCAGATTCTAAATTCTTGCCCCCAAATGATAAATCTGTCTTCATCGAATGTTGAGTACCTTTCCTAGTCTACGGATTATTTCCTAAAATATCAGAGACTGAGTTTTAATAGTAATGATGAAGTTTGTAAAAACTGTTTTGAGTAAGACATGACACTGACTACACCAAATATTATAAGAAGCCATTAAGTCATTTTTTCCATGAATTGTGTTTTCTGGTTACATAGTATTTCACTACTAAAGATTAATTATAATGGTTGTCAGTTAAATGTGTAATATACAAACAGAAATATAGTCTCTAAATACTTCAGTACTTTATGTTGTTTTCTGCCTTGTCATTTGTGTTCATGAGATTATTTGCATCTAGTTTGTCTGTGTGATAGAAACAATAAAGTATATTTTGTGTTACTGTTTATTGTCTTCTTAATTCTGTATTCACATTTATTTATATTGGTAGCTATACTTAACTATGGTTGTAGTATTTAGGTGAAATCCTGTTTTTTTTCTTGCTTTTTTCTGCATTTTTATTAATTTGTTTATGACAATTTCATACATACAATTGTTAAAAAGATCTATGTCATCTCTTTATCATGAAATCCTACTTATTTTTTTGCTATATCATAAGCATAACTATTTAAAATATAAAACTGAATAAACTATATTTTTGCCCTCAAAACAAATAAAAAATAAATGAAATGCAAGAAATTGCTGTAGGTTTGTGGGAAACTGACTTTAGCATGTATATTTAGACCATAGAGAAAGGGTGATTTAAGATTTAACCTGGACAAATAAGTGACATTCACCAAGGAGAAGATGAGCAAAGCCATACTTGACAAGAACAAAGCTGTTTATTTCTAGTCACCATGCTCTAATAGAGAATACTTGTGATGATACTTAGGGAGTAGTCAGATAATCTAGCGTAATCCCAATCAAAATACTTAATTCAAATTCCCAATAACGTAACATAAATTGCTACCTTTGTGTTCGTTAATTCAATTTATTATAAATGTTCTGTTCAAGTCAGGGATAACCATCACTACAAATGTATAAAGAAATGACCAGGACATCTTTGTAAAGAAGGAAGATAATGTAGATCACAATCAGCTTCCCAAAAGCTCCCAAAGAGCTGAGCTATTTATAAAGAATTCAAGAAGATACTAAAAAGCCCATGAAGAAAGCAAGGAGAAGAAGTCATGATGTGAATCTCCACAGCAGAAAAGGTAGAAAGGAAAAGGAAACAGAAGGAAGTTGTGGACGGAAACAATATTAAAGTGTAAAACTGAGACCTGTCCAGTATTTACACATTCTAATTATAATCTTAGATTACTTCCAGAGTCAAGGTAGAGTAATATCTGGTTGTTTACAAAGTGCATTTTGGATTATATGACTGTCATCCTAAAGCTAACTTTAAATCCACAGTATCCTCAGTCTTAGTGCTACAAGCCATTCAAAAAAGTACACTTATGAAGTAGCTCCAATGTGAGGTATTAAAATTTACAGCATAGAGAGAATTTCTATTCATGGTCATCATGGTTCCTAAGTAGCTACTAAACAAAAATTGGTTTAATCTACTGAATATTCAATTGTGTTGTCAGACACATATAATTAGTATAAGAATCACACAAACCTTTTAAATCATTCTTAAAATACTATATATTTGGGTTGCTTGTGGGGGAAAAAGTAATCCTGATTTAGTTTAAGTGTATTCAGCTTTCAAAACTAACTCCTTGGCTCACTCATTTCTCTAAATGTGCAGTTAGACTGTTGGCCACGTGTCTGTCTGTAGCAATAATCTCTAAATAATGGGCCACTTTAAAATCTCCATTTCAAATCTCCCATTGATGACTTTCATTGACCAAAGGTAATAAAACCTCTCCTGGAAAAAGGAGCTGGGAAATGGAATCTGGAAGCTTTTAACTCTTGAGGTTCAGAGAATAACTTGGAGTTCTGGCACATGTTTTGGCTTAATTTAAAAGCATGACAAAATGTGCTCAATTTTGTTATAATAAACTGTAAATAAAGCACCCATTTCACGTTTTCTTCAGTAAAATAGAATTGCCATTTTAAAGACAAATACAACACACTTCAATGTTAAAAGAGCAATTGATTTCTTCTTTAGAAGTACAATGGATTTTATTATCCATGGTATGCATTTTTCCCATGTAGTGAAGAAGGTTGTGTGTGCCAGAATTCTAAGAGTGTCTATGAGGAGTTTCATGTGGACTCATAAACTCTTTAGGGACTCATTCATTTGCTTGTATGTTTCTGTTTTGTGCATTCATTTGTAATTGTTTGAAATTTTACATGCTTGGTTTTCTTACTGCCATTCTGCATCTTTACCTTATCTAGTTATTAGAACTACTTTTAAAGCTATGTTTGATATTTAAAGACATATATAAGAAAATCAAAATCTTTAAACATAATTGCATTCTATTGCATGTTAATTTAAAATTTTAATAATGTAGTGATTAAAAGTCATATCATATAGATTAGTACTTACCATTACCTCCAGACAAAATTTTATAATAATTGGGTTATTATTTTAGGTACCAACACAAAATTTACATTGAAAGTAAAATAAAAATTTTAAATCAAACAAGAATTTGGAAATGCAGACAAAAAAAAAAAAAGAAATGTTTAAGAATCAACTGATGTATTTTGTTCTTTATCTTTTCAAGCTCATCTCTAATTTTTACAGTGAACTGAGTAAACATGTTCGCTGCTTGATTCTTCCGTACTGTTTACATATAATGTGTATACATGTGTTCAAAATCATTTCCTCCCATAATTTATTGCCAGCCACATAAACGAAGTTTCAGAGCTACTTGTGTACTTCTCATTACTGCTTTAATGTGTGAAGATACCTCACTTTTTCTGAACTATTTAAATTTCCCCATCCAGATTGAT
The DNA here is from genome assembly GCF_949786415.1 of Peromyscus eremicus. NCBI lineage: Eukaryota > Metazoa > Chordata > Mammalia > Rodentia > Cricetidae > Peromyscus > Peromyscus eremicus. The sequence goes on along the minus strand of NC_081426.1, from coordinate 49,402,486 downwards.
ATACCTTGAAGCGATCAAAATATGCATGATGTATGAAATTTTAAAACAAATGATCATAATTATAGCATCTTCATATCCTCAATGAGGACTCATTCTATAAGTGAGTGTATCAAGTCAGATTTAATCATAAGTGAAAATAAATCTCTTATATACTTTATTTAACTTATATACTTAGTATTATTTATTTTCTTGGTCTTTAGAAACAGTAACCCATGTTGTGTTTGTACACAGATTACAGACATGTACCACCATACCTTACTTAGTTTGTATGTAGTAGCAGTTCTGAAATTTAACTGATTTTCATCAAACTTCTGTAATCTGGTTCTATTTTTACAGATTTTGAAATTTTGCTATTAATCACAGACATTGCTACTTTTTTTTCTCCTAGGTATTCCAACCAAAGATTTGCTGCTCTTTACCACAACACTAATTTGGCACTAGGATTTCCAAATGAAAATGCAGGTCTGAATCTCAGATGAGTTACCAAAAAAATTTAATCAATTATTTCTGTCAAGTTTGACAGAATTTCAAAGAACTGTTAACAATCTTTAATGAAATCATCTGTTTGAATCTACTCTATTAATGTGGAGCATGTAGTAATGATAGATATTGTTGAGTAATAATAATAATAATAATAATAATAATAATAATAATAATAATGTCAGTAAATAGCCAGCATGTAAATAGATAGGTTAAAAACTCATTTTCTATATGTGTAGATCAAACAATGGCATAAATTATTGAGATTATTTAAAGATTCTGTGTCATGGCAGATACTGAAATTCCACACAGAGCAAATGAGATGAATTAGATAAAATATATGATCTTTGCAAAAGGCACATTGTGTTGGGCACATCTGACCCTCACTTGCTAAAAATAAAATTTAATTTCCGTAAATCTCGCTCAATCTTCTAGGGAGTCAGAATGAGTAAAATACTTTCTCAAAGTAAGTTCTTCATACTTGAAAGGTAAATTGCCTCTCCTGAGGCTCAAAGAAGAACCAATAAACCAGGGGAAAGGCAATTTCTCTGGGAATTTCTTCTTGAAGAGTTGGCTAAGCAATAGAATGTTTCGTACACCAAAACTTTTCACAAATATCTATTCTATAAAGACAAATGTCACATTAGGTTTTCACACAATATTGAATCTAAATTTTTGTTGTCAATATATACCTAAAAATGCTAATAAAGTAATTCCCAAATTTATCCTAATTTTAAAGTACACTATGTTGAATATATACAGCTAATGATTAATTTTTACATAATTAATGCTCTGATTAACAGTGTGGAAGGACTCCTTTTTCTCCATGTACTTATCAATATTCATGATCTCTTGTTCTTTCAATAAGAATCACTCTGTTAGATATGGGATTACTATGGCTTTCATTTCTACGGTAACTTCTAAAGTTAAGCATGTTTTAACATGTTAGAAGCCATGTTTTATGTCTTCTTTGGGTAAATACTGACCGAAAAATGTCTCTTTATATTATTGGTGGTAGTCTTTAAATCCTACCAAAATGTGTAAAATTAATTACTAACACATTCACATGATTTAATTTTATTGAAAATAATTAGAAGGAACCTATATGTATATATGTGTCATAGACATACACACACACACACACACACACACACACACACACACACACACATATATATATATATATATATATATATATATATATATATACCATATATATATGTATGGTGTACATGGATCCATATACTATCAAGTTGCATATAATAGTTTTGGTAATTATTGTATATTATTGCATTGTTAGTTGTTTAGAAAGCACTTTTTATATTACAATATTTATTTAAAATTAAGAGATGTTATAACATGGATAAATATAATGCATATACAGTACTCTTACCTAAGACAAAGTGCACATGAATATTTTTATATCATAGATTTGTTGTTTAAAAATGTAACTATTGCTACAGTTCCTTAATTTATACTGCTGATCAAGTACATCCTCTACCCAGCAAATACAGGAAGTATGCACAAGCATAAATAACTTGATATAAGACTTAACCAAGGCAATATTTAAAAGAATCTTATTATTTAAATTTCTTTAATTCATAAAGAAAAAATATTTCAAGTATAAAACTGTCATCTCTGAAATCTCTTAAATGCAGTATTTTTTTCTTCCTTTTTTTGTTTCTGTATGCATTAACATGTTAAAACCTTCTGTATGAATAAACACTGTGTTTCAAGATGAATATGATACAAAAATGGGAATATAAAGGAGGGACTATGCAAAAATGGGAATATAAAGGATGGGCTATATCTAGATGGAAATGCATACATATACTCCTTTACAGGAAAATCAGCAGGTAAATAAATACAAATAAGCAACACTGAAAACAGTACCTACTATAAATGCCTCTATATTATATTTACTCTGTTTCCATGTTGGAGTAATTTTCAAGACTGAGAAGTCCGGTTTCTACCTGACTTATACCATAGCATTACAAATTCTTGAAATGTTTGCTTGTATTAAAGTCTGGTTAGTCCAATATTTGCTTACAATTCAAAAATCCTGAGAGCTTGTGTGAATAAAGCTAAGAGAGTTCAATATCTTTGTGCACTTCAAATGGGTGTTGGCTCAATTGCTAGGAACTTTTCAATGACCATTTAGGAAAAATCCTGTATTTTTTTTAAAGAAACATTTAATGGAAAAAAAGAGTTGTGTCTTTGTTTCCTTTGTGCTATTATATTTTTATCTTCTATTAAATGTATTATTTGATAATTCCATACACACGTTGTCCATTCTGATTCCTATTATCATCATCCTTTCTTTCTTCCTTCCCACTCCTATGATCCTATACTTCCTTCCTATCATCCATCTCCTATGTTCATGACTTTTGTTGTATTTTCTGACTTACTGAGTTTAACCAAGGAGTTTACAACTACCAAACTGATGCATGGTGGGTTCACTAGGGAGTACACAACTAAAAAAATGTGTGCTCCTCCCGAAAATCATATCAGCAACACACACTTTAGCAAGGAGGGGTAGAGACAAATAAAACTCTTCCAGATAGGAGGGTTCATAGGCCCAGTCCTGCCCAAACTCATTGTGAGCACCAATTGATTCTGTGAGATCATGATGTATCCAAAGGAATAATGCTGAATGTGATGAACTATACTAAGATTAGTAGTGTAGAGGAAAGTGTATGTTTGTCCTTCTGTCCTTTTTGCTGATTCTGAAGTCCTGGAGAATGGTAAGTTTTCAGTCTATGTTAGGAGGACGAAGAAGCTATAGTCTGATATCAGGGGATAATTGTAGAAAAAGTAGAGGGAGGAAGAAGAGATGCAGTCCCCAGCATGAAGTGAAGGCAGGCAAGAAGCTCTGCTTTTTCCCTGAGACATTTTTATGTTTGATTCCCCAGTTTGAAGTAACAACATCTCTGAAGGAATTTACTTACCTCATTCTGTGCTTTCTGTAAACACTCTTACAGACTTGCCCAGAAAAACATGTTTTTGGTTGAGTCCAAATTCCTCAAGATGATAAGCAATATTAACCTTCAGAAATGTCATAAGTAAATTTGACTATATTAAAACTATAAAATAATCACCATATAATGTGAACAAATGAATTTAAAGAATAATATAAAAATGAGTTAAAAACTGTTTACAAACAAATGTATGGCTACATGGAGGGTAAATATGATTTTATTTATACTTTCAACATTTAAATTTTTATTTCAATAACTAAAGATGTTAACAGAGCGTAAAGAGTCTTCTTTAAAATAAGGTGTAAGATTTCTAAAACCAGAGGAAATATTTGCAAGCTAAGTGACTTTGAACAAACTTACTACTCTCAGATTTGTATTATATATTACAAGAATGCAAGTAATATTTTTCTAAGACTTCAACTTTAAGAATAATGAATCTAGCCAGGCGGTGGTGGCACACACCTTTAATCCCAGCACTCGGGA